>NC_141538.1:45513750-45680000 GCF_021556685.1 Rattus norvegicus
AAAAACAAACTTATGTTATAGCAGATGCTGTTGAGGATTTGGAGAAAGAGAAATACACTTCCATTGTTGGTGGGATTGCACACTGGTAGAACTGTTTTGGAAATCAGTGTGGCAGTTCTCAGAAAAATTGACATGGTACTACCTGAGGACCCAGTTATACCACTCCTGGGCATATACACAAAAGGTACTCCAACATATATAACAAGGGCACATGCCCCACTATGTTCATAGCAGGCTTATTTATAATAGCCAGAAGCTAGAACCAACCCATATGCCCCTCAAGAGAGGAATGGATATAGAATATATGGTACATTTACACACTGGATTCCCAGCTATTAAAAAAAATGACTTCCTGAAATTCACAGGCAAACAATTGGAAATGTAAAATATCATCCTGAGTGAGGTAATCCAGTCACAAAAGAACACACATGGTATGTAATCACTGATAAGTGGATATTAGGCAAAAAGCTCAGAATATCAAGGATAAAATTCATAGAACATATGAAGGTCAAGAAGAAGGAAGAACAAAATGTGGATTCTTGAGTCTTATTTAGAAAGGAAAACAAAAAAACTCACAGGAGGTCGAGGGAGGGGAGGAATTGGTAGGGTATTGGGAGGGAGAAACGGGGGAAGGGGGAAAAGAGTGGCAGGATAAGGTATGTGTACAGAGGGCCAGGAAACTGAACAGAGGTGTGTAGTAGTGGGGGATGGAGAAATAGGGATAACCAACAGAAAGTCCCAGATGCCAGGAACGCAAGAAGCTCCTAGGACCCAAGAGGGACTGCATTATCTTAAATACCCAACAAAGGGGACAGTGACCATATCCAGAACTTTGGCAATGCCTGGGGTTAGGGGTTGGGGTCACCCACCCATCTCCAACACTAACTCTGAATTGCTCCTGTGTAATAGAAACACAGGGACAAAGAGTAGAGCAGAGACTGAAGGAAAGGCCATTCAAAAACTCCCCCACATCGCAATCCATCCCATATAGAGATACCAAACCCAGACACTACATCTGGTGCCTGGACACTATTTCTGATGCCAAAAAAGTGCTTGCTGACAGGAGCCTGATATAGCTGTCTCCTGAGGACCTCTGCCAGAACCTGACCAAAACAGATGAGGATGCTTTCAGTTAACGCTCAGAATGAGCACAAGGACCTGAATGGAGAAATAAGGGAAAGGACTGAAAGAGCAGAAAGGATTTTCTACCCTATAGGAAGAACAACAATATCGATCAACCACACAGCCTAGAGCTCCCAAGGAATAAACACCAATAAGAGAGTTCACATGGAGGGGCCCATGGATCCAGTTGCATATGTAGCAGAGGATGGTGTTTTCTAGCATCAATGGGAGTGGAGGTCCTTGGTCCTGTGAAGGATTGATTTCCCCCATAATGGAGTTCTATGGTGGTGAGGTGGTCGTGGGGATGGGTGGGTGGGTATGTGGGGGAGCACCCTCATAAAAGCAGGGAGGAGAAGGATGGAACAGCAGGTTTGCACAGGGAAAACCAGGAATGGTGATAACATTAGAAATATAAATAAATAAATAAAATAACAAATAAAAGTAGCAAAAAGAAAGTATTATTAAATTAGGACTACCACTTAAAATTTTTCATTTCATTGAAACAATAAGTGTATTTTAATATGTATTTATACACTTACTATCCAAATATAATGAAGGCATTCCATTCATTTATACTATAAAATACAACCCTTCCAAAATAATTTAATTTATTTGATACTTCTCAAGTAAGTGTTTATCACAATTTTCAAGTGAGCTCCAAATTCTCTAATGTAGTCATTTCTATTAACCTTTAATTCAGTGTATTAACAATAATTAATGAGTTTTTCATGATAAGTGATTTCTATTATAATGCTCATCTCTCTCACCCTCCCAGCACGTACATACACACTCATACCCAAGGTTTACTGATTTTGTCAAGAGAAATCACAGGAATAATATGGTTTCATATAACAAAAAAACAGGAATTTTTTTATTATTTATTATTGAATTGCTTCCTCATGGCAGGTGTTTTCACACGATTTCAGATGGATTTTTTTCTTAGAATGTTATCATCTCCAAGATTTCCAATATTGTAACTTACATAGTTAAATAGTCTGAGAAATTACTTTCCCTTAGATTTTTCTTCTATTTTCTTTGTTTTTGTTTTTATTCTTTAACTATTATTTTTTACAGACCAGATTTCATCCCCGTCTTGGTCTGCTCCCCAGCTGCTCCCCATCCCATACCTCCTCTCCACCTGTTCCCTCATCTCCAAGAGGATGTCCCACCACCATCCCACCTCCACCACTCCAGAACCCCCCACTCCCTGGCCTCAAGTCTTTTGAGGGTTAGGTGCATCTTCTCTCACTGAGGCTAGACAAGGCAGTCCTCTGCTGCATATGTGTTGGGTGCTTCACATCAGCTGGTATATGCTGCCTGGTTAACATAAAAGTATCTAGCACAGCAAGGTATAGTGGCACATCCCTTTAATCCTAGCACTCAGGAGGCAGAGGTAGGCTGGTTTCTGTGAGGTGCAGGTTAGCTTGGCCTACAAAGCGAGTTCCAGAACAGCCCAAATCTGTTAAACAGAGAAAGCCTGTCTCAGAGAAACAAACAGGCAAACAACAAAACTATCTAGTAAAAATTACTCCTTGTGAAAAAATAGAGGTGAATACATATCATAATGAAATATGTATGCTTGGACAACAGAGAGTCAGTCAGAGTATTGTGATGCTTTGGCCAATGTATAGTTAGCTCCTAGCTTTCCTTTGGCTTCCTGGAAAAGTAGACATATATAAGTAAGAATCATGCAGAAAGGAAGACTAATTGATCCTGTGTGGTGGGATCACTGTATAAGGATAGAGAATGTAAGGAAAGAAAATGAGCCAGTTGAAGGGTTGTCTCCATTTTGCTCAAGCTGCTGCATGATGCTGAAGATAGGGCTTGTCATTGAGTGCTTGTCTTGTGCTGCATTTCTTGAAATATATGCTGATATTTTAAAATCATTTTTTAATATAAACCAATTTCTCTCAACCTTCCCAGTGCTGTGACTCTTTAATACAGGCCCTCATGTTGCATTGACCCACCCATAACTATACATTTTATTTTTGTTGTTATTTATAGCTGTAATTCTGTTACTGTTATGAATCATAATACAAATATTTTTGGAGCTAGAATCTGGCCAAAGGGGTTGTGACCCACAGGTTGAAAGCAACTGATCTAAGTGTGCGGTTACAAATTTTAAATCTATAGTAAACCAGTTCTTCAGTAGTTGACTGATGATTGCTTTTTTCTATTTTATAAAAAGTCAAAGTATATCATATATTCTTAAAATAGTTCTTATATACCCATTGGTCTCATTTTTCTGCTAGTCGGAATGGTTGGATAGATGATGTCATGATGTTTCAATTCTTCTAAGTTTGATATTTCTGGTATATACTTTTTCTGCTAACTAAGATATTAACCTACATAGAATATAAACTGTTTGTATTCAAGAGAAATACCACTTCAGAAAGTAATGTACATTTAGGTGGACAATCTGAAACCCAGGTGGAAAAGACACATTTGCACAGCAACAGCTAAGCGTTATCTAGGAGATACAACAACATGCGCATTAATGCTATTTTAAAACCAAATTACTTTTGTTTATCATATTTTTCATAATTTAAAACTTGTAACACCAATTATTAACAATCATTCATCAAACACTGCACCATTTAATTCAATGCAGAAACACTACCAATGGTTGCCATTGAGTTTCAGAAAGAACCTGAAACTTAATTAAGAGAGGTCACCCTGGACTCTGACCTCATAGGTAGCAATGAATATCCTAGTAAGAGCACCAGTGGAAGGGGAAGCCCTGGGTCCTGCTAAGACTGAACCCCCAGTGAACTAGATTGTTTGGGGGGAGGGCAGCAATGGGGGGAGGATGGGGAGGGGAACACCCATAAAGAAGAGGAGGGGGGAGGTGATGTTTGCCCGGAAACCGGGAAAGGGAATAACACTCGAAATGTATATAAGAAATACTCAAGTTAATAAAAAAAAAAGAGAGAGGTCACCTAAAATTACAAACAGAAGCTGTAACGCAGGCAGTCTTATTTTAGTCTCCATAATTTGCCCCCTGACCTGGACTCCCTCTCATAAAGGAAAGAAAGTAGAGCAAACATTTTGAATGACAATCAAATGCAGTCACGAAACACATGAAGAATTATTAGTTTATGGTAACTGAGAGTTGCTTCTAAGATATTCAGCCTGATGAGTAATTAAAACATTAATTTTCCTTCTCTGTATATTAGTATCAGTGGCTTGCAAACTGCCTTTGTAATTTTTTTAAATCTGTATTTATCATTTTACCAAATATCTTTTCTTCTGTAAAAATACGACTTTTTTTTTTTGAGTTTTGGGAATAGCATTTCCACCTTTAAAATACTCAGGAGGCTTGAGTGGCACCTTAAATATAACCATCTGGTAAATGATTTTCTGGAATCCATTTATAGAATCAATTTAGAGCTGAGTACACTATAATTTTGAAGTGTTTTCGTTCCTGGAAAATGATAATTTTATTTTCGATATTTATGCATGAAATGCTTTATGATTGTGTGGTTCCATTAGTAAATGTGCTCCTTCTATCTGACCAACATTTATCAAAAGCAAATATGTCTATCATCCTGGTGTTCCTTTTATTCAGTAATTATGATGATTGGTATTGATTTTATTAATGCATCAGCATTCTAACTTAATGTTCAGAAAATTACATTTAAAACTTAAGTGGTTAAAATAGAGATATGTTTATAAGTGGAACAGTTGCCAGAGAATTGTACAATTACTGAGATAGAATTTCGTTTAGAAAAGTTCTTCAAACCTTTGTAAATAACTATGGCAGGGAATTAATTCAGTGTAAGGCAGAAGCTTCACTTTATTATGCTCCAATCTTATCCTTTACAACGTTCAGATTGACGTGTCCAGGACCAATCCTTGATCCTATGCTGATTTCTGGATCCCAGTACTGTACCTATAACCATAATATTTCTTGGCTGCTTGATAGCTTTTCTTCTCTTCTGTTCTATATTAAAGATTAGGATCTCAGTCCTGTCCACACTCTTTTTTTTATTACAGTGTTTTAGAACAACAACATTTTTAATGGTCTGATGTATCTTATCTCCCTACAAAGTATTATTGCACTTTAGCACATAACTCTTAAGAATGAGAGTAATTTTTAAGAGCAAATGTATAAATGTCTTACATTATCTAGCATTAAAAATGATAGCTCTAGACATTTCTATTCTATCTTTACTACACAGATGGTCATACATGAATCTTTCTGAATGAGACTGTCATATTTTAAGAGCTTTGATTATGTAAAAATGGTGTAGACGTCATGTAGGTGCCTCACATATATACTGGGCACAAAATTTACGACATAAAAGTAGTCTCATAATGATATAACATATTTCAATGCCACCAGTAAGTGATGAACATGCATGTAAGCACCATATTAGATACAGTATGCAGTGTATGACCAACATTGTTGATTTTTTAATTTTGTTTCAAAGTTCTGTATGTCCTTACCAAGACACTCACTAGGAAGATAGAATGCTTTTAATTTGCAAATATTTAAGTACTTTTTATCAGTTTAATTTTATCTTTCAGACAGATTGCAAGTATTTAGATATCTTAGGTAATGACTACTATAAATCATGTTGAATTTTTACATAAAATTTGGTAATTATCAGGTATGCAAACCAAAATAGAAAATGATGACCATGGGAAGAAACTGATAATGTTGATGACCTTGGTTTTTATAATTATTTCATCATTGTTTACTGTGCATATGCATATCAAAGAAGCACATTAAAAGTTACTAGGCTTTAATAACAGAATTAAGTAACACAATGGCCTTTGGTATCAGATGGTAAGAGAAAGGCCAGCCTTCACCGTCAAGGATGTGACAGTACATTAAGTTAGTGCAGGTCCAATGGGATAGAGGCCAGGGAGCATTGTAGACTATCAGATAGATTATACTTTTCAGAAAAGGCTGAAGGCAGTGCATGACAAATGCTGGAAGAAAGTTGGTAAGCAGCAGAGAGAGGGTTGTAGAGGATCCTGAAATCAGATTTGCATTTTCAGTAAGCTAGAATCAAAAGAACACATAGTCAAATGGACAGCTTTTGCAGTTTTACAACCTGATTTACTTACCATACTCCACATACATGCAGAGGAAAGGAGGCTATACATTTCTTTCAAAACCTAAAACACTAGAGCAATTCTTCAAAGAAGCTGAATTTTCTTCTATGATTTTATCTTTAAATCACTGCAACTGGAGGAACCCACAGACTGGTGGACTGAGACTCATCTGTAGGAAGCTTTTGTTCTAGCAATTTTACCTGTTTAGGCACATCTCTAGCATTAATTTTATTATCATAAAAGAATCATACAACCTTCCCAGAATGGAGTTAAACAAACTTGTTCAGGAAGAATCAGAGTCTTACTTGGCATAAGGAAATACTAGTCTTAATCCACTATGACTGTAGCACAAGAGAGGACACCATAAAGACATAAACAAATCGGTTTCGTTTCACACACAAAAAATCTTTGTTATAAAGTGAACAGGAGTTCAATTTTAATTTTTTGATTTCTTGTACCATGAATGATTACTTTAAAATATAGGTGTATAGGAAAGGACTCCTAAACTTGTAACACAGTTTGAAGAAGAGACTACTCCAGATCTGTTTCCTCTGAGAAAATGTGTAGAGTCTGACACTTGATAATAGTAGAAGAAATATATCTTGATATTCAGAGTTTAAAAAGAGATTGAATGAATTAATTGAAACATTAAAACTCAGGAGCTTTTAAATATGACTCACACACTACAAGTTAGGTATAGCAACATTGACAAATAATTCTAATGACAAGTTTAAATTGTAATACCAGAGATGCAGAGGTGAGGATCAGCTAACATAACTACTTAGGGAAAACATTCTCTAATATTGGCTTTCTAATCATGACAGACTGAAATTAAATAAATGTACAGGAATGGACAGAAAACACATGAGAGGATTCAATGGCATTAAAGAGCCTATTCCAGTAATGTAACTAGTAACAGAAATCCAAAATTCAACTTTGTTCAGCCACAAGATCATATGTTGTCAGTTAATAGAGAATGTAAATATTAAGTGGCTTCCAGTTGTGATATGAATGTGGTGACATTTTCCTCTATTTTTTCGTAGCTTTAAAATTGATTTTTTTTCTGAACAAACAAAATGATTGTTTACATGAGCTCAAAACCATAATAAGAATCTAACAATAAAAGGAAGAAAATTTCTCACATGATATTGGAGGGGAAATGCTTCAGATATTAAAGTGTACATTTATCAGATTGATTTGTCCAAGATAGATCATGCATGGGCCTGGCCAAATCTGAATGAAGCATCATTGCAGTGGCATGAAATAAACATCTTGTTTTTTAATTAGATATTTTATTTGTTCATATATCAAATGTTATTCCCTTTCCCGGTTTCCCCTTCAGAAACCCCCTATCCCATTTTATCTCCCCTTGCTTCTCTGAGGGTGCTCCACAACCTACCCACCCACTCCCATCTGCCTGCCCTGGCATTCCTCTACATTGGGGCATGGAGGAACATGGGCCTCTCCTCCCATTGATGCCTGACAAGGACACCCTATGCTACATATGTGGATGGAGCCATGGGTCCGTACATGTGTATACTTTGGATGGTGGTTTAGTTCCTGAGAGCTCTGGAGGATCTGGTCAGTTGATATTATTGCTATTCCTATGGGCTGCAAACCCCTTCAGCTCCTTCAATCCTTTCTCTAACTCCTCCCCTAGAGAATCCTGTGCTCAGTGCAATGTTTGGTTGTGAGCATCCACCTTTGTAATTGTCAGGCTCTGGCAGAGCCTCTTAGGAGACAGCCATATCAAGCTCCTGTCAACAAGCACTTTTGGCATCAGTAACAGTATCTGGATTTGGTGTCTGCAAATGGGATGAATCCCCAGGTGGGGCAGTCTCTGGATGGCCTTTCCTTCAATCTCTGCTCCTTTTTTTGTACTCTTTGTATTTCATTTAGACAGGAGGAATTCTTGGTTACAATTTTGGAGATGAGTGGTTAGCACCATCCTTCAACTGGGGGCCTTGCCTAATTTCTGGGTATGGTCTCTACAGGTTCGCCTTCCCCTTTGCTCAATATTTCAGCTAATGTCTTCCCTGTTGGGTCCTGGGAGACTCTTAGTTTCCTGACATCTGAGACTTTCTGATGGCTATCCCTAGTTCCCCGTCCCTCATTGCTGCACACCTCTATTCAATTTCCTGATCCAATGCATATCACCAATGTCTCCTCCCATACCTGATCCGGACCCTCTCTATCCCTTCTCTTTCTCTCTTCTTTCCAAGTCTCTCCCACCTGCTACCTCCCATGAATATTTGTTTCCCCTTCTAAGAAGGACTTAAGCATCCATACTTTGGTTTTCCTTCTTGAACTTCATGTGGTCTGTGAGTTGTATCTTGGGTGTTCCTAGCTTTGGAACTAATATCCACTTATCAGTGAGTGCATACCATGTGTATTCCTTCGTGACTGGGTAATCTCACTCAGCAAGATATTTTTTAGTTCCATCCATTTGCCTATGAATTTCATGAAGCCATTATTTTTAATAGGTGAATAGAACTCTGTTGTGTAAATGTACCACATTATTGATATCCATTCCTCCATTGAAGGACATCTAGGTTCTTCTGGCTCTTATAAATACGGCTGTTATGAACATTGTGGAATATGTATTCTTGTTACATGTTGTAGCATCTTTTGGTGTGTATGCTCAGGAGTGGTATAGCTGGGTCGCAGGTGTAGTACTATGTCCTATTTTCTGTGGAACAACCAGACTGATTTCCAGAGTGGTTGTACCAGCTTGCATTCCCACCAACAATGGAGGAGTGTTCCTCTTTCTCCACATCCACACCAGCATCTGTTGTCACCTGTGTTTTTGATGTTAGCCATTCTGACTGGTGTGAGGTGGAATCTTAGGGTTGTTTTGATTTCCATTTCCCCAGTGACTAAGGATGTTGAACACTTCTTTAGGGGCTGCTCAGCCATTTGTAATTCCTCAGTTGAGAATTCTTTGGTTAGCTGTGTATCCCATTTTTAAAATAGGGTTATTTCATTTCTAGAGTCTACCTTCTTGATATTTTGTATATATTAGATATTAGCCATTTATTGGTATAGGATTGGTAAAGATATTTTCCCAGTCTGTTGGTTTCTATTTTCTCCTATTGACAGTGTCCTTTAATATACAGAATTTTGCAATTTAATGAGAAGCCATTTGTCAATTCTTGATCTTAGAGCATAAGTCATTGGTGTCTGTTCAGGAAAATTTCCCCTGTGCTCATGTACACGAGGATCTTCCCCACTTTCTCTTCTATTAGTTTCAGGGTTTCTGGATTTGTGTGGAGGTCCTTGATCTTCTTGGACTTGAGCTTTGTAATATTATAATTTGCATTCTTTTACATGCTGACCTCCAGTTGAATCAGCACCATTTGTTGAAAATGCTGTCTTTTTTCCACTGGATCAATTTTAGCTCCTTTCTCAAAGTTCACAGGATCATAGGTGGGTGAGTTTTTTTTGTCATCAATTCTATTCCATTGATATATTTGTCTGTCCCTGTACCAATACCGTGCAGTTTTACCATGATTGCTCTGTAATACAGCTTGAGGTGAGGATGGTGATTCCCCTAGAAGTTCTTTTATTGTTGAGTATAGTGTTTGCTATTCTTGGATTTTTGTTATTCTACATGTATTTGCAAATTGCTCTTTTTAACTGGGTGAAGAATTGAGTTGGAGTTTTAATGGGATTGCATTGAATCTGTAGATTGTTTTCAGCAAAATCATCATTTTCACTAGATTAATCCTGCCAATCCATTAACATGAGATTTTTTCCATCTCCTGAGATCTTTGATTTGTTTCTTTAAGACTTGATGTACTGGACATACAGATGTTTCACTTGCATGGTTAGAGTCATCAAGATATTTTATATTATTTGTGACTAATGTGAAAGGTGTCATTTCCCTATTTTCTTTCTGTGCCTGTTTATGCTTTGAGTAGAGGAAGGCTACTGATTTGTTTGACTTAATTTTATAGCCAGTCCCTCTGCTGAAGTTGTTTATCAGCTGAAGGAGTCTGGTGTGTTTTTGTAGTCAGTTAAGTAACTATCATATCATCTGCAATTAGTCATATTGTGAGTTTTTCCTTTCTAATTTGTATCCTTTTGTTTTCTAATTGCTCTCACTTGGTCTTCAAGTACTATATTGAATAGGTAGGGACAAAGTGGGCAGCCTTGTCTAGTCCCTGATTTTAGGGGGATTGCTTCAAGTTTCTCTTTATTTTGTTTGATGTTGTCTACTGGTTTACTCTATATTGCTTTTGCTATGTTTAAGTATGTGTCTTGAATTTCTGTTCTTTCAAAGACTGTTATCCTGAATTGCATTTTCTGTATCCATTCTTCTGTTGTGGAACATCTGGATTGTTTCCTGTTTGTGGTTATCACAAATAAGGCTGCTATGAAAATAATGGAACACATGCCCCTGTTGCATTGTGGGGTATCTTTTGAGTATATTCCCAAGAGTGGTATGGCTGGGTCTACAGTTCGATTTAACTGCAACTTTCTGAGGAACTTCCAAATTGATTTCAAGTGTGGTTGTACCATTTTGCAATCCTGCCAGCAATGGAGGAGTATTCTTCTTTCTCCACATCTTGCAAATATATGCTGTCACCTGAGGTTTTGTTCTAAGCCATTCTGATAGATGCAAGGTATAATGTCAGGGTCATTTTGATTTGTATTTCTCTGATCACTAAAGACCTTTAACGTTTCTTTAGGTGTTTCTCAGCCTTTCAATATTCCTCTGAAATTTTGGTTTTGGTGGATTTTTGGATTGGGTGGTTGGGATTTTTTTGGTAGTTAGCTTCTTGAGTTCTGTGTTTTATTTACGCAATGTAGTACTACTGAGCTATTAAGAATGAGGATATCCTGAGTTTTGCAATAAAATGAATGGAAGTAGAAAATATTTTCCTGAGTGAGGCAACTGAGACCCAAAGGACATGCACAGTATGTACTCAGTAATAAATGTATATTAGTCAAAAAAATAAACGTAGAGAATACTCAAGATACAGTCAACAGAACTCACAGTTTAACAGTCTGAAGGTTCCAAGTGAGAATGACTCAATCCCACTTGGGAGAGAGAAAAAAACAATAAGGGTGGAGGGAGCAGAGTCATGGGAGGGATAGGGCTTGGGGGCTGGGCATGATCATTTGTTCTTTTTCCCTGAGTTTTTTTTTTTTTATATTGTGGATTACATTGATGGATTTCCATATATTGGACCACCCTTGCATCCTGGGATGAAACCTGTTTGACCATGATGGTTGACCCTTTTGATATGTTCTTGAATTCATTTTGTGAGAATGTTATTGTGTATTTTTGCATAGATATTGATAAGGGAAGTTGGTCTGAAGTTTTGCTTCTTTGCTGGGTCTTTGTGTGGTTTATACATAAGTGTAATTTTGGCTTCATACAAAAAATTGGGTAGTGTTCCTTCTGTTTCTATTTTGAGGAATAGTTTGAAAAGTATTGGTTTTAGGTGTTCTTTGAATGTATGATAAAATTCTGCACTATATCCATTTGGTCCTGAACTTTGTTTGGTTGGTAGACTTTTAATAACAGTTTCTATTTCTTTAGGGTTGATGTGACTGTCTAGATTATTTATTTGATATCGATTTAACTTTAGATCTGGTATCTGTCTAGAAAATCGTCCACTTCATCTAGATTTTCCAGTTTTGTTGAGTATAGGCCTTTGTATTAGGATATGAAATTTTTTTTTAATTTCTTCAATTTCTGTTGTTATGTTTTCATTTTCATTTCTGATTTTGTAAATTTGGATACTGTTTCTTTGCCCTCTGGTTATGTTGGCTAAGGGTTTATCTATCTTGTAAATTTTCTCAAAGAGTCAGCTCAAAGTTTTTTTGGTTCTTTGTATAGTTCTTTTTGATTCTACTTGGTTGGTTTCAGTCCTGATTTTGATTATTTCCTGATGTCTACTTCTCTTGGGTGTATTTGCTTCTTTTTGTTCTAGAGCTTTTAGGTATGCTGTTAAGCTGCTAATGTATGCTCTCTCCTGTTACTATATTGAGGCACTCAGAGCTGAGTTTTCCTCTTAGCACTGCATTCATTGTATCCCATAAGTTTGGGTATGTTGTACCTTCATTTTCATTAAATTGTAAGAGGTCTTTAATTTCTTTCTTAATGTCTTCACTGACCAAGGTATTATTGAGCAGATAGTTGTTCAGCATTCATATGTATTTGGGCTTCTTGTAGTTCTTTTGTAGTTGAAGACCAGCCTTAGTCCATGGTGATCTAATAGGATGCATGGGTGTACTTCAATCTTCTCATAACTGTTGAGGCTTGTTTTGTGACTATATATGTTTTATAGTTTTGTGTTATATGGTCAATTTTAGCAAAGGCACCATGAGGTGCTGAGAAGGTGTATTCTTTTGTTTTAGGATGACATTTTCTATAAACACCTGTTAAATTTATTTGGTTCATAACTTATGTTATTTTCCCTGTGTCTCTGTTTAGTTTTTGTTTCCATGATCTATCTTTTGTTGTGAGTGGAGTTTTGAAATCTCCCACTGTTACTGTGTGAAATTCATTGTTTAATTTGAACTTTAGTAATGTTTCTTTTTTGAATGTGGTTTCTCTTGCAATTGGATCATATATGTTCAGAATTGAGAGTTCATCTTGGTATATCTTTGAGGAGCATGAAGTGTCCTTATCTTTTTTCATAACTTTTGGTTGAAAGTCAATTTTATTTGACATTGCCTACCTGTGGAGATTTCTGATCAGACCAAGTGAGAGAGTTCATTCAAAAGGGAAAGAGCATGACCAGGAAGGGAAAATTGCCTCTGCTGCCTCCACTGAAGCTGCTGCTACTGCCTCTGTCAACACTACCGGCTGCTGTCACTGTTGTTTCTCCTAGATGCTGCACTATGTGTACTTCAATGAGCCAAGTTTCTGGTGGTGAAAATTTTGGGACAGCAGTTCTCTTCCCTGGTGATGTTACAGTTTTTATGACAGACGCTCTCAAAAGAAAGAGTAATTCTCATACACCTTTATTCCTTCTGTACAGGATCTTATATACAATTTTGGGTTGGGTTGGGGTCTGGCAGTAGATGCTTCCTATTGGCTTGGTCTGAGATATTAAGATACCTCATCTACACGTGGAAGGGCTTGTGGATCTGCTCCTACATGACTGATGGCCACAAATCTCTCAGCTGGGGTGGAGGTGGGGTACTGTGGCTACCTGACAGAGGCCTGGTGCCAGGAGCAGGCAAAGTTCTTACAGTCCCTTCAGGGTCTCCTCCAGGGCATATAGCCTTAGCTTGGCCTTACCAGGTTTCCTCTCACCATTCACTGCTCTCCAAACTGCATGTGTGTATGTTGATTTTTCAACATTCAAGTTCTAGATATTTTTAATTAGAGAACATTTTATGGACTGTGCAGATCTGATAAAGGCAGGTCTGTCAATAGAGTAGTGTATGGGTTAGAGGCTTGCTATTAATCATGCTTCTTTTACCTTATTTTCCTTATATCCTGTTCACTGCTCTCTTCTAGTCACCTCTTCCCACAAACATTTCCCATTTCCTCCTCCCCTTCCCCTCTGAGAAGGTGAGGGCCCCCTTGCTATCTCCTTACCCTAGAACATAATTCTTTGCAAGGCTAGGTGCTTCCTCTCTCACTGAGGCCAGACAAGCCAGTCAGATAGTAGAGCATATTGCATATACAGGCAACAGCTTTTGGGATAGCCCCTGTTTCAGTTGTTCAGGGTCCACAAGAACACCAACCTGCACATCTGCTTCGTATGAGGCCTAGGTCTAACCCATGTATGTTTTTTCACTTGCGGTTCAGACTCTTTTAAGAGTTCCAAGGATCCAGGTTAGTTGACTCTGTTGGTCTTCCTGTGGAGTTGTTATCCCCTTCAGGCCCTTAATCCTTCCCCCTATTCTTACATAAGAGTCCTTAAGCTTCATCCATTGTGTGGCTGTGAGTGTTTGTATTTGACTGAGTCAGCTGCTCAGCTGAGCCTTTTGGAGGACAGTATGCTTCAGTCTGGTAGCATAACAAAGTACCATTTATAGTGTTAGGAACTGGTGCTTGCACATAGGATGGGTCTCAAGGTGGGCTAGTTATTGCTTGGCCATTCCCTCAGTCTCTGATCCCTCCTCTGTCTCTGTATTACTTGCAAACCAGATAAATTTTGGGTCAAAAATTTTGTGAGTGGGTTGGGGGTCTCTCTCACTTCAATGGGGTTTCTGACTGGCTAGAACTCATATAAAGATGCATGTGACATTCTAGTCAATTTAAAAACTGCTATCTCAAACTCCTTAGGATAATTAAGAAATGCAAGCTAGTAGTAATCAATTAATTATTGAAGTATAATTTGTGGGTTGAACAGATAGTAAATTTCTAGATACAAGCAACATTTGCTAGCTCAAATAAACTATGAATAGAAATGTGTCTTTTAAAACCTCTGAGATCTACAGAATATGGTATTGATGACGTTTTATTAATTTAAAGCTTTTCATGACAGTGAGAAATAACTGCTCTGTCATGCCCCTATATCACTTCAAAGATGATGAGTATAAAAGAACCTCCATATCAAGATTGTTTATAGGTGGAAATCTAGCCACTGGGCAAAAAGTCTGCAGACAGAATACTGTGCAAACTGCATAAACTAGCCACAGGGAAGTCGACTTCCTAGCTTTACCAAGACAAGGTAAGAAGTCTTTCATAATTCCTGCATAACAAAAATGTCTGTCAGATATTCTAGTCCAGAAAGCCAGAGATGATGTTCCAACATTGCACAGGAACCTTGGGTACGTGTCCAGGTAGCTAGCAATCTCTATTATGTCTACCGTTTGGGAAGGTGCTTACCTTGAACTTCCTATTTCCTCGGGGAATATTCATCCCTTTTCAGGTTTCTGATGAGTTTGAAGACTAGATAGTTATTGTTTCACAATTAAGCTTAAGTTGTTTAGGATTTAAAATAATCATTTGAGGTTTAAGAGGATAGTCTTAGGTTGATAAATACAAGTTGTGATACAGAATGATTTAGGTATAGAACTTTGGACTCGCCAAAATAAAATAGTAGAGTTCTTTTTCCAAGTTTGCCATATACAAATGGAGTGGATATTGTGGATGCAATTCTTATTGGATTTTTTTCAAAATCCTTTTCATTATGCAAAATCTATTGATGTTAGGGAAAGAGCCATTTATTAGAATAAATGATATAGGGATAATCTCTGGATGCATCATGTGTCAATAAAAATCTGATGGCTAATAAGCAGATGTGGGATTAGAAGATAGGCCTTCCAGGTGCAGGGGCTGGGGGGATTCTGAGAAATAGTTAATTATTGGAGATTCCCTGCCTAGACTCAGAAAAATTTAAATATATAAACCTGAGAAGTAACTACCCATGTGACAGACATATAATAGTATAAACAGATTAATAGAAGTTGTGAACTAGTTGGAACAGGCCTACTTATGACCTAGGCATTTAGTTACTAAATAATAAGACTCTGAGTCATTATTTGGGAACTGGGGCACAGGTAGAAAAGCAAGTGTTTATAGGGCAGAAGGACAGATTTGTTATGTGCCTGTGTTGTACCCAAAGGTTGAAAATGACTTCGTTGAAATGAATTCATGTAGACAGAGGGAAATGAGCTGGTATATTGGATGTGAGTCCTAGTGCATACATGAAGTGTGAAGGTAGATCTGGATGTGTGAAAAGATTGTATATAGTGTAGGAAAAGGCTGTATGTTGATGTAGAGGCAAGACAGAGATTATCACAGATGAATAGATGTTGGTAGCAGTCCAGGCCAGTATGATTTGAATAAGGTGAGGAACTGATTGTGGGTTCCAGTATAGATCTTGTGGTTGAGAAGGGTGCATGGGCTGGAAGGTCAGCTAGTTTCAAAGAAGTAAACTCTCAAGAAAGATACAAAGGATCTGACATTGTGGAGAGATTGTATATAACATGGAAGGGGTCTGTTCATCAGGGGGAATATCTTTTTATATATAGATAATTGTCATCCATAAATGGATATATCATCAATCTATCATCTATCATATTTCTATCTATAATCTATTTATCTAGAGATCTATGATCTTTTATCGACATAGCCCATCTATCCTGCTGAGTCTATTTATTGTTACTTTTATATATGGCATTTCACAGTTGATGACTTAATATTTGCTAACCTGCTGATCCCTAGGAAAGACTCATTCTTTTCACAGCAGTCACTAGTTCTCTGTAGTTCTTTGTCTAGTGATGGATCCCTCTTAGAGTTTCTTCTTTCATAGTAATATATCTATTTTTGTTTCATGCTGCAAATCTTCATTAGTCAGACATATTGGTTGGGTGTTGTAGCTGAAGCTTCTTTTTCATTTTTAGGAGATACACTCTCTTTTTAGTTTTCTCGTCTCTATAATAATTTTACCTCTCTTTTCTAAAGCTCCTTGAATCTTAAATTAGATTTTTGTTGAGGATAGATTTAATGGCTCTCAGCAACCAAAATCAATGGATCTGGACCTTTGCATTTAAATCAGTTATGGTTTCCTGCAACGGTAACCACCTTTTTACGAAAAGAAACTTCTTTGATGATGGATTAGAGCTAAACTTACTGTGAGAATGAAGATTTTATGAGGTGCCATTTGTCTATTATTTTTTTAAAGATTTATTTAATGTATATGAATACACTGTTGCTGTCTTCGGACACACCAGAAGACGACATTGGATCCCCATTATAGATGGTTGTGAGCCACCATGTGGTTGCTGGGAATTAAACTCAGGATCTCTGGAAGAACAGGCAGTGCTCTTAACCGCTGAGCCATCTCTCCAGCCCCCATTTGTCTATTCTTGATCTTAAGAGTAAGCCACTGGTGTTCTGTTCAGAGGTTTTCTGTCCTGAACTAATTGAGGCTCTTCCCCACTTTCTCTTCTATTAGATTCAGCATATCTTGTATTATGTGGAGGTCTTTGATCCACTTGGACTTGAGCTTTGTACAAGGAGTTAAGAATGGATTAATTTGCATTGTTTTACATGCAGACTGTCAGTTGAACCAGCACAATTTGCTAAACATACTTAGTTCAATTGGATTGTTTTAGCTTCTTTGTCAAAGATCAAGTGCCCATCAGTGTGTGTGTTCACTTCTCCCTCTTCAGTTCTATTGCACTGATACACTTTCCTGTCTCTCTACCAATACTATGCAGTTTTTATCAGTATTATTCTATAGTATAGCTTAAGGTCAGGAATGGTGATTCCTCCAGAAATTCTTTTATTGCTGATAATAGTTTTACCTATTTTGCTTTATTTTTTTGTAACTCCAAATGAATTTGAGAAATTCTCTTTATAACTCTATGAAGAATTGGGTTGGAATTTTGATAGGGATTGCACTGAATCTATAGATTGCTTTCAATGGGATGACCATTTTGACTATATTAATCATAAAAATCTATAAGTATGGGAGATCTTACCATTTTCTGAACTTTTCTTTGATTTTTTTCTTCAGAGACTTTAAGTTCTTGTCATACAATTCTTTCACTTGCTTTATTAAAATGACGCCAAGTTATTTTATATTATTTGTGACTACTGTGAAGGTTGTTCGTTACCTGATTTCTTTCTCGGCCCTTTTTACCCTTTAAATAAAAAAAACTACTGATTAGTTTGACTTAATTTTCTATCCAACCACATTGCTAAAGTTGGTTATCAGTTGTAGGAACTTTCTGGTAGAATTTTGGGGGTTGCTTATGTGTATTATCATATCATCTGCAAATAGTGATATCTTGGCTTACTCCTTTCTAATTTGTATCCCTTTGATCTCCCTTTGTTGTCTAATTCCTCTGTTTAGAACTTTGAGTACTATATTGATTAGGTAGGGTGAGAGTGGACAGGCAGCCTTGTCTTGATTTTTTTCTTTTGTCTTGCTTTTAATGGAATTGTTTTAATGGAAAAGTTTCTCTCCATTCAGCTTTATATTGGCTATTGGTTTGCTGTATATTGCTTTAATTATATTTATGGGTGAACCTTGAACTTCTTATCTTTGTAATACATTTGACAAGAATGGATATTTTATTTCATCAACTTTTTTTTAGCGCCTAAAAGGTAAATCATATGGAATTTTTTAGTTTATTTATATAGTGGATTACATTGATGGATTTCTGTACATTTAACCATCCCTGCAATCCTAATGAAGCCTAATTGATCATGGTGGATGATGGTTTTGATGTGTTCTTGGATATGGCTTGTGAGAATTTTATTGTGTATTGTTGCATCAATATTCATGAGTGAAATTTGTTTTAAGTTCTCTTTCTTTGTTGGGTCTTTGTGTGATTTAGATATAAGCGTAATTGTGGCTTCATAGAAAGAATTGGGTAGTGTTTCTCTTGTTTCTATTTTGTGGAATACTTTGAAAAGCATTGGTATTAGGTTTTCTTTGACAGTCTGATAGAATTCAGCATTAAAACCATGTAGCCCTGTACTTTTTTTTTTTTTTTGGTTGGGAGTCTTCTAATGACTGCTTCTATTTTTTTTGGAGGTTATGGGACTGTTTAGATGGTTTATCTGATCCTGATTTAACTTTTTTACCTAGCATCTGTCTGTAAAATCATCCATTTCATCCATATTTTTCAGTTTTGTTGAGTATAGGATCTGATTGTTTTTTGAATTTTCTTAATTACTGTTGTTGTCTCCCTTTTTCTTACTGATACTGTAAATTTGAATACTGTCTCTGTGCCCTTTGGTTATTCTGGATAAGAGTTTATCCTGTTGATTTTCTCAAAGAACTGGCTCCTATTTTTATTGATTCTTTGTATAATTCTCTTTGTTTCTATTTGGTTGACTTCAGGCCTGTGTTTGATTATTTCCCATCACCTACTCCTCTTGGGTGTATCTGCTTCATTTCGTTCTAGTTTTTTTGAGATAAACTGTTATGCTGATAGTTTATGATTTCTCCAGTTTCCTTATGGAGTATTCACGGTTATGAGTTTTCCTCTTAGCACTGCTTTCATTGTGTCCCGTAAGTGTGGGTATGTTGTGCCTTCATTGTCTTTGAATTCTAAAAAGTCTTTAATTTCTTTCTACAGTTACCCTCACCAAGTTATCACTGAGTAGTAGTTGTTCAGCTTCCATGTGTATGTGGGCTTACTATTGTGACCTTCACCTGTTTATGTTCTCCTGTCTTTCTTTAAGGGAGTTATTTATGTCCTTCTTAAAGTCCTCTCTCCTCTTTATGAAATGAGAATTTAGATCTGAATCTTGCTTTATAGATCTGTTGGGGTATCCAGGACTTGCTGTGGTAGGAGAATTGGGTTCTGATGTTGCCAAGTCAAACTGATTTCTGTTGCTTATGTTCTTAAGCTTGACTCTCTTCATCTGGTTATATCTGGTATTATCTGGCCTCTCTGTCTCTAACTGGAGCCGGAACATCCTGTGTTCCTGTGGTAGAATCCCTGGGAGCTTGAAGTGCAACTGCAGTTTGTGCTGAGTGGGTAGAGATCCAGAACAGAGGTTCTGCTCCATGTACAGGTGCAAACTGGAAGTTATAAGGGTCTCTGGCTGGGCAGGGTATCTGTGTCCTGGGGTTGCATGGATCCTGGTTATGCTGGGTATTGGAGTGGGGTTTGTGGTCCCCCCTGTAATCCTGGGAAGTTGAGCTTCAACTGGGTTGTGAGCTCTGTGGGTTGGGATCCAGAGCTAAGGTACTGCTCCTGGCACAGTTGGAAACCAGAAAGCCTGGATAGATCAATTTTAACAATGCTATTCAAACAAACAAAGAATGTAAGCAATTGAAGTAGTCAACTGCACTCACAACCAAAAGTTAGTTATCCCGGGTCACCTATCAACCTTAAGCTAATTTCATTTAATTAGTAAATATTAATTTATCCCAAGGCTCACTTAATTTATCCTTTTCCCTTATTTATTCATATATTCAAATACTTAGTAGAAAGATGAGAATTTGCAATTTGGCAATTTTATCCATTACAGAAACATTGAAGTCAAGACAGAATCAGGATCATTGACAAAACCATTGTTTCCTAAAGTATATTGTTTTGTATTTGTTTTATTATTCCCATTCAAGAAAAACCTATTGTTTCTTAGGAAAATAAAGAAGAGTATATGAATTTTTCTGTGTTAACTGTTTTCTCTGATTTCTCAGAACTTTGATATTCTAGCATATGTTATATTACTTGAAAAAAAACCTAAAATCAGTTAACTATTATTTTTTGGTTCTTCCATAAATTATTTTTTAGTATTTCATAGAGCAGTTTTGTCCTTGAAGGTCTGAAAAAAATCACATAAAACTATCGTAGATATTTGGCATTATTCATTTATATTCAAATAAAGTTTCATCAATAAAACTACATATTTATGTTATGTGTCATTTTGAAAACTAATTTCCAATTCTACAGAAAAAATAAGCAATGAAGACTAAAGTTATGCAGATGTGTAGTTATATTTTCTGCATTAATGGAAACACTAAAAATGTTGGAAACATATATTAAGTTTCTAAAATATGATGAAAATTTGGTTAACAGACTGCCCAGTGCATTTAATCTCACACGTCACAAAACTCCAAATGAGAAAAAGCACAGTACATTTAACCTCAAGAACTGAAACATCCAAATGAGTTTCTGTGCACTGGCAGCTTCAGGAAAAATGCTTTGCCCTGCCTTTTCTAACCAGGATATTGCTCCTTTAATAATGAAGACAGGTGATACTTTTTTCTACTTTGCATTTTGTTCTTCTTTTTCCTTTTCATTTTCTTTTGTACAACTTATTTTTTACATTCCAGTCATTAACCACCCCCTCCTGGTCCTCATTCCATACTTTCTCATCCCATTCTTTTTCATCCCTGTCTCTAAGAGGATATTCCCAACACCCCAATACACCTTCCCCCACCAGGCTTCCCAACTAGCTTGGGCCTGAAATCTCTTGAGGTTTAGGTGCTGCTTCCAATGAGACTAGACCAAGGAGTCCTCCGCTGTATCTATTCCAGGACTTCAGACCAGCTTCTTTACACTGCCTGGTTGGTGGCTCAGTATCTGAGAGATCTGAGAGGGCCAGGTTAGTTGAGACTGCTTGTCTTCCTATGGGGTCACCCTCCTCCTCAGTTTCTTTCAGTCTTTCCATAATTCAACCACAGGGGTCCTTGACTTCAGTCTAATGGTTAGACACAAGTATCTGAGTCTCTCTCAGTCAGCTGCTTGTCAGGTCTCTCAGAGGACAGCCATGCTAGGCTCCTGTTTGTAAGCACACCATAGCATTAATAATAGCTCCAGGAATTGGGCCAGTCACTGGACCATCTTTACCCCTATCTTTTCTCCATTTTTGTCCCTGAAGTTCTTTTAAATAGGAATGGTGCTTGGACAGAATTTTTGACTGTGGGATGGCAACTCCATCCCTTCACTTGGTGCCCTGTCTTTCTACTGGAGATGGACTCTAAAGGTCCCTCACCCTACTGTTGGCCATTTCATCTAAGGTACCTTTTCTCCCAATCTCTGAAATTTTCTAAAGTGCCCACCTCCCTTCTACCCATGAGGTTGTATATTTCCATTCATTCTGGTGGCACTCATGGATTCTCTCCTCCCCATCCACCCCCCTACCTGATCATGTTCCTCTTTTTCCCTCTGCTTCCCCTATTTGACCCAGGTACCTTTCTCTTTCTGTCTTCCATGATTGCTTTTTTCTCCCTCCCAAGTGGAATTGAAGCATCCTAACTGGGACCCTTCTGCTTGTTAACCTTCTTGAGTTTTTAAGATAGTAAAGCCCTAATCAAACTAGCTTGCTTTTCTTTTTATAAAAGTGCCAAACTGAAGTTGAAGAAATGAATCAGTAATCATGAACAAGTACTGCTTTTGCAGAGGACTCCCATTAATTTCGCAGCTCTCATACTGAGTAGTGAACAAGTTCCTATCATTTTAGATTCAGGAAGACCAAGCTCTTTTTTATTTTATTATTATCTTTATTAAATTATTTTTCATTCTTACTGGATATTTTCTTTACCTACATTTCAAAGATAAGCCCTCTTCCCAGTTCCCCTCTGGAAACCGGCCATTCCTTCCCAACCCCCCTACACCTATAAGGGTCCTCCCCCACTCACCCATCCACCCTCTCTCTCCTGCCTGCACTGGTATTCTCCTACAGTGGGGCATCGAGTCTTCACAGGACCAAGAACCTCTCCTCCCATTGATGACTAATAAGGCCATCCTCTGCTATATATGCGGCTCGAAGCATGGGTTGCTCCATGTGTATTATTTGGTTGGTGGTTTAGTCACTGGGAACTCTGGGGTGTCTAGTTGGTTGATATTGTTGTTCTTCCTATGGGGTTGCAAACCCCCTCAGCTACCTTAGTCCTTTCTAACTCCTCCATTGGGGACCCTGTACTCAGTTCAATGGTTGGCGGTGAGCATTCACCTCTGGATTTTTCAGTCTCTGACAAAGCCTCTCAGGAAACAGCTTTATCATGATCCTGTCAACATGCACCTCTTGGCATCCCCAATAGTGACTAGGTTTTGTGACTACATGCAGGATGGATCCCCACTTGTTGCAGTCTTGGGATGGCCTTCTCTTCAAACTGTGCTCCACACTTTGTCTCTGTAATTCCTCCTCTGAGTATTTTGTTCCCCCTTCTAGCAAGTACTGAAGCACCCACAATTTGGTCTTTCGTCTTGAGCTTCACGTTCTCTGGAAATTGTACCTTGGGTATTCCAACCTTTAGGCTAATATATATACACTTATCAGTGAGTGCATATCATGTATGTTCTTTTGTGATTGGGTTACCTCACTTAGGATGGTATTTTCTAGTTGAATTCATTTGCTTAAGAATTTATTGAAGTCATTGTTTTTAATAGCTCAGTAGTACTCCATTGTGTAAATGTTCCACATTTTCTGTATCCCTGTTGAAGAACATCTGGGTTCTTTCCACCTTCTAGCTATTATAAATAATGCTGCTATGAACATAGTCAAACACATGTTCTTGTTATGTGTTGGAGCATCTTTTGGGTATATGCCCAGGAATGGCAGAATAGGCTGCCACTCTCTCCCTACCTATTCAAGTACCTATAGTACTTGAAGTCCTAGTCAGAGCAATTAGACAACAAAGGGATCTCAAAGAAATACAAATTGGAAAGGAAGAAGTTAATATATCACTATTTGCAGATGATCTGACAGTA
Organism: Rattus norvegicus; assembly: GCF_021556685.1. NCBI lineage: Eukaryota > Metazoa > Chordata > Mammalia > Rodentia > Muridae > Rattus > Rattus norvegicus. The sequence continues at coordinate 45,537,037 of NC_141538.1, forward strand.
TACTTAAGTTATCCCAAAATTTCCATGAGAGAACTCCTACAGTTGATAAACAACTTCAGCACTGTGGCTGGATATAAAATTAATTCAAACAAATCAGTAGCCTTCCACTACTCAAAGGATACATAGGCTGAGAAAGAAATTAGGGAAATAATACCCTTCACAATAGTCACAAATAATATAAAATGCTTTGGTGTGATGACGAAGCTGTTATGGTATCTTCAGCTTCCTTATTCATGTGTTTGTACCTACCCATAAACATACATTCTCACACATAATTAAAACCAATGGAAATAATATTCAATAAATTTCTAAAGGACTAAAATCAGTAAGTCAGAATGATCTTTGAAAAATAAGTACCTACAGGGAAAAAACAGTGATAAATATAGATAAAAATATAAAAAATAATCAAAAACACATCAATTGCATAAGGTCACCAAATCCAAAATTTAGTTCTTTAAAAAACTAGTAGATGAAACACATTGAATTAAAAACTAAGACTAAAGAAAAGTCAATAGAAAATAACACTGAATAATAAGGAAATTAACTACAAAATGAACCAGAAATACATGGGAACCTTTTAATACAAATTATGTCCTTAAGACTGACATCAGAAGTAAAATAATTAGTTCTTAAAATTATAAGCGAAGACTTATAGCTCAGTGCCTTGCTCAAGCACTGAGAATCTTCCTTCTGCAGCTGATGGGAATAAAAAGAAGATTGACAGCCAGAAATTATACAGATGATAAGAAACCTTGAATTATTCAATCCTAAAAGGTGTATCTTTCCCTCACCCCTCAGTTTTCAGGAAACCTCAGAGAAGAGAAGCCTGAAAGAGTATAAGAGCTAGAGAGGATGGAGGACAGCAAAAAATCAATCCTTGAAATCAATATTTCATAAGAAGTAACAGAGACTACATCAGCATGTATAGGACTTCAAAGGGTTTGCAGTAGTGAGTGTTCTTGGGCTGAAAGACATGGGTCAATGCCCCTATGCCTAAACAAGAAACTATAGCTAATAATAACAATTTGCAAATGAAAATTTAGTTTTTCCAGGGGAGTTTCAGTGAAGAAGCAATTACTCTTAAGGGTAGTCCTCATGCTTAGCCATAGATCCCAAAAGAATATGAACCAACTGCATCTTTGAAGGTCACTTGTCAAGGCTCTTCCTTTTTTAAAACTTATTATTTTTAATTTCATTTTTTATATTTTTATTCTTCTCTCAGATATTATATCCTGACCCTGGTGCAGTAAATTCCCTCCCCTAGCTTCTCTCCTTCATCTTCCCAGATTCAGATCTATATCTTCCCCAACTCTGACTTCCTTCAGAAAAGAACAGGCATCTGAGGGGCAACAGTCAAACTTGGCATAACAAGCTACAATATAGGGAAATACCACAATGAAAGCTGAACAAGGCTACCCAGTAGTGGGAAACAGGTTCAAGGAGTCAGGGACAGTTTCACTCCCAAATTTTATTTAATTTTATTTATTTTCCTCTTCTCTGTTTTTACACTATAGGTGTTTTACACATATATATGGTGTCTTCCAGTTCACTGTTTTTATAGGATTCTTCAGCAATGAGTGGCTCACAGTTTGTAGTGCCTTCTCTTAGGCTCTTTTCTTTCTGTCTGTTTAGTCTAAATTCAGTGAGCTGGTTTTTATTTCGTTTTCATTTTTACTGCATAGAAGACTGTATGTTTTATAATGAGAAACAAAAAAGAGGTGGTTTAGATCAGATGTAAGGAAGAAGATGGGAAGGAACTTGGAAGAGCAGATGAAAGGGAAATCATAACTAAGAGGTATCATGTGAGGAAAAAAATCTATTTTCAATAAAAGGAGAAATGTAGATTTGTTTGTGAAGGTAATTTCTTTAAATTGGTTGAAAATAAGCTAAATCTAAAACGATACTTTAAAAATATTAATGAGGACAAAGCTATTCTTGAGGCATTCAAAGTTTCTCCAAAAAAACTTTTTTTATAGGCAAACTTATATAAGAAAGTTAACAATCTTAATTTTTTGAAAGCACATTAGATAATATGTAGAAGATTCCAAAACTTCCGTACCAAATGTTCTCTAACACTGGTAGAAGAATAGACACTAGACAGAATATTTCAAGTTCAGACTAATCTGGATACAATGAAAAAAACCTTGCAAACTTATTTCACAGGGGAATTCATGGATGTTTCAGAAAATTTAGAAGATTAGATGTATTTGCAAACAAAGATCCATTCATCTTCATCATAAATCTTTCCTTAAATATTTTTACTGTTATTTGAAAAAAATTGGTTTTGTGCTCTTTTTTATTTTATTTTATATTTTCCATCTTTATTAAATTGGGTATTTCTTATTTACATTACTTTTTTCTTTTCTTTTCTTTTTTTCAGAGCTGGGGACCAGACCCAGGGCCTTATGCTTGCTAGGCAAGCACTCTACCACTGAGCTAAATCCCCAAACCCTCTTATTTACATTTCAAATGTTATTCACTTTCTCAGTTTCCAGCCCAAAGTCCCCCTAACTACTCATCCTCCTCTTCTATGTGGATGTTTCCCTCCTCATCCTCCCCCCATTATTGTGCTCCTCCAACAATCCTGTTCACTAGGGGTCCAGCTTTGTCAGGGCCCAGGGCTTCCCCTTTCACTGGTGCACTTATTCATTGCTGCCTATGAATTTGGAGCCCAGGGTCAGTCCATGTCTTTGGGTAGTGGCTTAGTCCCTGGAAGCTCTGGGTGGTTGGCATTGTTGTTCATATGGGGTCTCAAGCCCCTTCAGCTCTTTCAGTCCTTTCTCCTATTTCTTCACCGGGTGTTCTGTTCTCAGTTCAGTGGTTTGTTACTGGCATTCGCCTCTGTATTTGCTATATTCTGGCTGTGTCTCTCAAGTGAGATCTACATCCAGTTGCTGTCAGCCTGCACCTCTTTGCTTTATCCATCGAATCTAGTTGGGTGTGGGCCACATGTGGGGCAGGCTCTGAATGGGCGTTCCTTCTGTCTCTGTTCTAAACTTTGCCTCCTTATCCCCTCGTAAAGGTGTTCTTGTTCCCCTTTTAAAGGAGTGAAGCATCCATATTTTCCTCATCCTTCTTGAGTTTCATGTGTTCTTTGCATCTTGGGTATTTCGAGCACTTGGAATAATATCTACCCATCAATGAGTGCATACCATTTGTGTTTTTCTGTGATTGGGTTACCACACTGAGGATGATATTATCCAGTTCCGTCCACTTGCCTGTGAATTTCATAAAGTCATTGTTTTAGATAGCGCAATAGTATTCCATTGTGAAAATGTACCATTCCTCTTTTGAAGGGCATCTGTGTTATTTCCAGCTTCTGGCTATTATAAATAAGGCTCCTATGAAAATAGTGGAGCATGTCTTTGCTGTATGTTGGAGCATCTTTTGGGTATATGCCCAAGAGAGGTATAGATGGGTCCTCAGGTAGTGCAATGTCCAATTTTCTGAGGAAACTCCAGACTGATTTTCAGAATGGCTGTACGAGTCTCCAATCCCACCAACAACAGAGGAGTGTTCTTCTTTCTCCACATCCTCACCAGCATCTACTGTCGTTGAAGTTTTTGATCTTAGCCATTCTGACTGGCATGAGGTGGAATCTCAGGGTTGTTTTGATTTTTATTTCCCTTATGACTAGAGATGTTGAACATTTCTTTAGGTGTTTCTCAGCCATTTGGTGTTCCTCAGCTGTGAATTCTTCGTTTAGCTCTGAACTCCATTTTTTTTTAATTAACTTGAGTATTTCTTATATACATTTCGAGTGTTATTCCCTTTCCCAGTTTCCAGGCAAAAATCCCCCTCCCCCCTCCCATTCCTTATGGGTGTTCCCCTCCCAACCCTCCCCCCATTGTCGCCATCCCCCCAACAGTCTAGTTCACTGGGGGTTCAGTCTTAGCAGGACCCAGGGCTTCCCCTTCCACTGGTGCTCTTACTAGGATATTCATTGCTACCTATGAGGTCAGAGTCCAGGGTCAGTCCATGTATAGTCTTTGGGTAGTGGCTTAGTCCCTGGAAGCTCTGGTTGCTTGGCATTGTTGTACATATGGGGTCTCGAGCCCCTTCAAGCTCTTCCAGTTCTTTCTCTGATTCCTTCAACGGGGGTCCTATTCTCAGTTCAGTGGTTTGCTGCTGGCATTCGCCTCTGTATTTGCTGTATTCTGGCTGTGTCTCTCAGGAGCGATCTACATCCGGCTCCTGTCGGTCTGCACTTCTTTGCTTCATCCATCTTGTCTAATTGGGTGGATGTATATGTATGGGCCACATGTGGGGCAGACTCTGAATGGGTGTTCCTTCAGTCTCTGTTTTAATCTTTGCCTCTCTCTTCCCTGCCAAGGGTATTCTTGTTCCCCTTTTAAAGAAGGAGTGAAGCATTCACATTTTGATCATCCATCTTGAGTTTCATTTGTTCTAGGCATCTAGGGTAATTCAAGCATTTGGGCTAATAGCCACTTATCAATGAGTGCATACCATGTATGTCTTTCTGTGATTGGGTTAGCTCACTCAGGATGATATTTTCCAGTTCCAAACATTTGCCTACGAATTTCATAAGGTCATTGTTTTTGATAGCTGAGTAATATTCCATTGTGTAGATGTACCACATTTTCTGTATCCTTTCCTCTGTTGAAGGGCATCTGGGTACTTTCCAGCTTCAGGCTATTATAAATGAGTCTGCGATGAACATAGTGGAGCACGTGTCTTTTTTATATGTTGGAGCATCTTTTGGGTATATGCCCAAGAGAGGTATAGCTGGATCCTCAGGCAGTTCAATGTCCAATTTTCTGAGGAACCTCCAGACCGATTTCCAGAATGGTTGTACCAGTCTGCAACCTCACCAACAATGGAGGAGTGTTCCTCTTTCTCCGCATCCTCGCCAGCATCTGCTGTCACCTGAGTTTTTGATCTTAGCCATTCTCACTGGTGTGAGGTGAAATCTAAGGGTTGTTTTGATTTGCATTTCCCTTATGACTAAAGATGTTGAACATTTCTTTAGGTGTTTCTCAGCCATTCGGCATTCCTTAGCTGTGAATTCTTTGTTTAGCTCTGAACCCCATTTTTAATACGGTTATTTGTCTCCCTGCGGTCTAACTTCTTGAGTTCTTTGTATATTTTGGATATAAGGCCTCTATCTGTTGTAGGATTGGTAAAGATCTTTTCCCAATCTGTTGGTTGCCGTTTTGTCCTAACCACAGTGTCCTTTGCCTTACAGAAGCTTTGCAGTTTTATGAGATCCCATTTGTCGATTCTTGATCTTAGAGCATAAGCCATTGGTGTTTTGTTCAGGAAATTTTTTCCAGTGCCCATGTGCTCCAGATGCTTCCCTAGTTTTTCTTCTATTAGTTTGAGTGTGTCTGGTTTGATGTGGAGGTCCTTGATCCACTTGGACTTAAGCTCTGTACAGGGTGATAAGGATGGATCGATCTGCATTCTTCTACATGTTGCCCTCCAGTTGAACCAGCACCATTTGCTGAAAATGCTATCTTTTTTCCATTTGATGGTTTTGGCTCCTTTGTCAAAAATCAAGTGACCATAGGTGTGTGGGTTCATTTCTGGGTCTTCAATTCTATTCCAGTGGTCTATCTGTCTGTCTCTGTACCAATACCATGCAGTTTTTATCACTATTGCTCCGTAGTACTGCTTGAGTTCAGGGATAGTGATTCCCCCTGAAGTCCTTTTATTGTTGGGGATAGCTTTAGCTATCCTGGGTTTTTTGTTATTCCCGATGAATTTGCAAATTGTTCTGTCTAACTCTTTGAAGAATTGCATTGGTATTTTGATGGGGATTGCATTGAATCTGTAGATCGCTTTTGGTAGAATGGCCATTTTTACTATATTAATCCTGCCAATCCATGAGCATGGGAGATCTTTCCATCTTCTGAGGATTTCTTCAATTTCTTTCTCCAGTGTCTTGAAGTTCTTATTGTACAAATCTTTTACTTGCTTGGTTAAAGTCACACCGAGGTACTTTATATTATGTGGGTCTATTCTGAAGGGTGTTGTTTCCCTAATTTATTTCTCTGCTTGTTTCTCTTTTGTGTAGAGGAAGGCTACTGATTTATTTGAGTTAATTTTATACCCAGCCACTCTACTGACGTTGTTTATCAGCTTTAGTAGTTCTCTGGTGGAACTTTTGGGATCACTTAAATATACTATCATATCATGTGCAAATAGTGATATTTTGACTTCTTCTTTTCCGATCTGTATCCCCTTGACCTCCTTTTGTTGTCTGATTGCTCTGGCTAGAACTTCAAGAACTATATTGAATAAGTAGGGAGAGAGTGGGCAGCCTTGTATAGTCCCTGTTTTTAGTGGGATTGCTTCAAGTTTCTCTCCATTTAATTTAATGTTAGCAACTGGTTTGCTGTATATGGCTTTTACTATGTTTAGTTATGGGCCTTGAATTCCTATTCATTCCAGGACTTTTATCATGAAGGGGTGTTGAATTTTGTCAAATGCTTTCTCAGCATCTAATGAAATGATCATGTGGTTTTGTTCTTTCAGTTTGTTTATATAATCTATCACGTTGATGGTTTTCCGTATATTAACCCATCGCTGCATGCCTGGGATGAAGCCTCCTTGATCATGGTGAATGATTGTTTTGATGTGCTCTTGGATTCGGTTTGCCAGAATTTTATTAAGTATTTTTGCGTCGATATTCATAAGGGAAATTGGTCTGAAGTTCTCTTTTTTTGTTGTGTCTTTGTGTGGTTTAGGTGTAAGAGTAATAGTGGCTTCATAGAAGGAATTCTGTAGTGCTCTATCTGTTTCAATTTTGTGGAATAGTTTGGATAATATTGGTATGAGGTCTTCTATGAAGGTCTGATAGAATTCTGCACTAAACCTGTCTGGACCTGGGCTCTTTTTGGTTGTGAGACCTTTAATGACTGCTTCTATTTCCTTAGGAGTTATGGGGTTGTTTAACTGGTTTATCTGTTCCTGATTTAACTGGTTTATCTGTTCCTGATTATATCGGTACCTGGTATCTGTCTAGGAAATTGTCCATTTCCTGTAGATTTTCAAGTTTTGTTGAATATAGGCTTTTATAGTAATCTGATGATTTTTTGAATTTCCTCTGAATCTGTAGTTATGTCTCCCATTTATTTCTGATTTTGTTAATTTCTACACACTCTCTGTGTCCTCTCGTTAGTCTGCCTAAGGGTGTATCTATCTTGTTGATTTTCTCAAAGAACCAACTTTTGGTTCTGTTGATTCTTTGTATGGTCCTTTTTGTTTCTACTTGGTTGATTTCAGCTCTGAGTTTGAATATTTCCTGCCTTCTACTCCTTCTGGGTGTATTTGCTTCTTTTTGTTCTAGAGCTTTTAGGTATGCTGTCAAGCTGCTGACATATGCTCTTTCCTATTTCTTTCTGCAGGCACTCAGTGCTATGAGTTTTCCTCTTAGCACAGCTTTCATTGTGTCCCATAAGTTTGGGTATGTTGTACCTTCATTTTCATTAAATTCTAAAAAGTTTTTAATTTCTTTCTTTATTTCTTCCTTGACCAGGTTATCATTGAGTAGAGCATTGTTCAATTTCCACGTATATGTGGGCCTTCTTCCCTTATTGTTATTGAAGACCAGTTTTAGGCCGTGGTGGTCCGATAGCACGCATGGGATTATTTCTATCTTTCTGTACCTGTTGAGGCCCGTTTTTTGACCAATTATATGGTCAATTTTGGAGAAAGTACCATGAGGAGCTGAAAAGAAGGTATATCCTTTTGCTTTAGGATAGAATGTTCTATAAATATCTGTTAAGTCCGTTTGGTTCATGACTTCTCTTAGTCTGTCTATGTCTCTGTTTAATTTCTGTTTCCATGATCTGTCCATTGATGAATGTCGGGTGATGAAATCTCCTACTATTATTGTGTGAGGTGTAATGTGTGTTTTGAGCTTTAGTAAGGTTTCTTTTTCGTATGTAGGTACCCATGTATTTGGGGCATAGATATTTAGGATTGAGAATTCATCTTGGTGGATTTTTCCTTTGATGAATATGAAGTGACCTTCCTTATCTTTTTTGATGACTTTTAGTTGAAAATTGATTTTATTTGATATTAGAATGGCTACTCCAGCTTGCTTCTTCTGACCATTTGCTTGGAAAGTTGTTTTCCAGCCTTTCACTCTGAGGTCGTGTCTGTCTTTGTCTCTGAGGTGTGTTTCCTGTAGGCAGCAGAATGCAGGGTCCTCGTTGCATATCCATTTTGTTAATCTATGTCTTTTTATTGGGGAGTTGAGGCCATTGATGTTGATAGATATTAAGGAATAGTGATTATTGCTTCCTGTTATATTCATATTTGGATATGAGGTTATGTTTGTGTGCTTTCATTCTCTTTGTTTTGTTGCCAAGACGATTAGTTTCTTGCTTCTTTTAGGGTATAGCTTGCCTCCTTCTGTTGGGCTTTACCATTTATTATCCTTTGTAGTGCTGGATTTGTAGAAAGATATTGTGTAAATTTGGTTTTGTCATGGAATATCTTGGTTTCTCCATCTATGTTAATTGAGGGTTTTGCAGGATACAGTAACCTTGGCTGGCATTTGTGTTCTCTTAGGGTCTGTATGACATCAGTCCAGGACCTTCTGGCCTTCTTAGTTTCTGGCGAACAGTCTGGGGTGATTCTTATAGGTCTGCCTTTATATGTTACTTGATCTTTTTCACTTACTGCTTTTAATATTCTTTCTTTATTTTGTGCGTTTGGTATTTTGTCTATTATATGACGGAGGTGTTTCTTTTCTGGTCCAATCTATTTGGAGTTCTGTAGGCTTCTTCTATGTCTATGGGTATATCTTTTTTTAGGTTAGGGAAGTTTTCTTTTATGATTTTGTTGAAGATATTTACTGGTCCTTTGAGCTGGGAGTCTTCACTCTCTTGTATACCTATTATCCTTAGGTTTGATCTTCTCATTGAGTCCTGGATTTCCTGTATGTTTTGGACCAGTAGTTTTTTCTGCTTTACATTATCTTTGACAGTTGAGTCAATGATTTCTATGGAATCTTCTGCTCCTGAGATTCTCTCTTCCTTCTCTTGTATTCTGTTGGTGAAGCTTGTATCTACAGCTCCTTGTCTCTTCTTTTGGTTTTCTATATCCAGGGTTGTTTCCATGAGTTCTTTCTTGATTGCTTCTATTTCCATTTTTAATTCCTTCAACTGTTTGGTTGTGTTTTCCTGGAATTCTTTCAGGGATTTTTGTGTCTCCTCTCTATGGGCTTCTACTTGTTTATTTATGTTTTCCTGGAATTCTTTCAGGCATTTTTGTGATTCCTCTCTGTAGGCTTCTACTTGTTTATTAATGTTTTCCTGTGTTTCTCTAAGGGAGTTCTTCACGTCTTTCTTGAAGTCCTCCAGCATCATGATCAAATATGATTTTGAAACTAGATCTTGCTTTTCTGGTGTGTTTGGATATTCCATGTTTGTTTTGATGGGAGAACTGGGCTCCGATGGTGCCATGTAGTCTTGTTTTCTGTTGCTTGGGTTCCTGAACTTGCCTCTCACCATCAGATTATCTCTAGTGTTACTTTGTTCCGCTATTTCTGTCAGTGGCTAAACTGTCCTATAAGCCTGTGTGTCAGGAGTGTTGTAGACCTGTTTTCCTCTCTTTCAGTCAGTTATGGGGACAGAGTGTTCTGCTTTCGGGCGTGTAGTTTTTCCTCTCTACAGGTCTTCAGCTGTTCCTGTGGGCCTGTGTCTTGAGTTCACCAGGCAGGTCACTTGCAGCAGAAAAGTTGGTCTTACCTGTGTCCCGAGGCTCAAGTTTACTCCTGGGGTGCTGCCCAAGAGCTCTCTGTGTAGGCAGTAACCAGGAAGATGTGAGCAGCCGTTTCCGGGAGCTTCAGTGCACCAGGGTTCCAGATGGAGTTTGGTGTTTTCCTCTGGCATCCGAGATGTGTGCAGAATGTAGTCTCTTCTGGTTTCCCAGGTGTGTCTTCCTCTCTGAAGGTTTAGCTCTCCCTCCCACGGGATTTGGGTGCAGAGAACTGTTTATCTGGTCTGTTCCTTCAGGTTCCGGTGGTGTCTCAGTTGCAGGGGTCCTGCCGCTCCTGGGCCCTCCCCCACGGGAACCCAGAGGCCTTATACAGTTTCCTCTTGGGCCAGGGATGTGGGCAGGGGTGTGCAGTGTTGGTGGTCTCTTCTGCTCTGCAGCCTCAGGAGTGCCCACCTGACCAGGCGGTGGGGTCTCTGTCCCACGTGCTCTGGGAGCAGAGAGCTGCTGCGGGCCGGGATCCGCGGGTGTGGGACTCCTGGTAAACACAGGAGGTGCCCGGTCCTAGAGGAATTCTGCCTCTGTGTGTCCCGAGTTCACCAGGCAGGTCTCTTGCAGCAGAAAAGTTGGTCTTACCTGTGGTCCTGAGGCTCAAGTTTGCTCGCGGGGTGCTGCCCATGAGCTCTCTGCGGCGGCAGCCTGAACTCCGTTTTTAATAGGGTTATTTTTCTTTCTGCACTCTAACTTCGTGAGTTCTTTGTATATTTTGGATATAAACCCTCTATTGGATGTAGGATTGGTAAACATCTTTTCCCAATCTGTTGGTTGCCGTTTTGTCCTAACAATAGTGTCCTTTGCCTTACAGAAGTTTGTAGTGTTATGAGATCCCATTTGTTGATTCTTGATCTTAGAGCATAAGCCATTGATGTTTTGTTCAGGAAATTTTCTCCACTGCCCATGTGTTTGAGATGCTTCCCCACATTTTCTTCTATTAGTATGAGTTTATCTGGTTTGATGTAGAGGTCCTTGATCCACTTGGACTTAAGCTTTGTACAGGGTGATAAGCATGGATCCTTCTGCAATCTTCTACATGCTGACCTCCAGTTGAATCAGCATTTGCTGAAAATGCTACCTTTTTTCCATTGGACGGTTTTGGCTCCTTTGTCAAAAATCAAGTGACGATAGTTGTGTGGGTTCATATGTTGTTCTTCAATTCTATTTCACTGGTCAATCTGCCTGTCTCTCTACCAATACCGTACAGTTTTATCACTATTGCTCTGTAATACTGCTTGAGTTCAGGGATAGTGATTCCCCCAGAAGTCCTTTTCTTGTTGAGGATAGTTTTAGCTATCCTGGGTTTTTTGTTATTCCAGATGAATTTGCAAATTGTTCTGTCTAACTCTATGAAGAATTGGATTGGAATTTTGATGGGGATTGCATTGAATCTATAGATCGCTTTTGGTAAAATGGCCATTTTTACTATATTAATACACCAATCTATTAGCATGGGAGATCATTCCATCTTATGATGTCTTCTTCAATGAAAATTTTTATGTGCTCACAATGTGTTTCAATTAAATATGCCTCCGGTTTGTTCCCTTACCTCAATGTAAAACTTGGATGAAACATTAAATCACTGTAGAAAAGCAGTTGTGATTGTTCAAATTCATTGATGACTGAGAAAATAATATGCTATGCAGTTTGTACAGTATGAAGAGGTCTTAACCTCCTTAAGTTGTTGGATAAATCCAATATTTCCATCTGTTCTCTATTTTTCTCCCTCCATACCACAGATTTAGTGGAAAACAGCTATAAATTTTCTCCTTACATTTTTAACATATCAAAAATTCTTCCTACTATATTAGTTTTTAGTGTTATTCTACACATAGAAGGATATTTCCAGAGAAGCCATAAATACCATTATATTAGAATATATATAGATATCTACTGCCAATATACCTAGGCAAGTAATAAAGAGGGGATACATTACAGTTAATTACATTATAAACAATCTAAAATTTTAAAAGAATGTAATATTGGTAATTAAAAGTTAACTATATTCATTGCATTGGAAAAATTTTTAGCATAAGAAAAAATTTGAGCTCCCAATAATAAGATGTGTTACTCAGAAATAATTTGCAAAAAACTATGTGAAATTTGGAATGATAATACACATACACCAGTTTTATTTGCTTTGTCATATACCTACTTTCCTGAAGAATTTATGTTCATATTATTGCATTTTTAGAGTTATTTTGCCATGACGATGATTTCTGTGATTCATAGGTTTGACAGCTGGGTAAGGCTGAAGGTAGATTCTCTCTCTTGGCAGCTTGTATATTACAATCCAGCACCATAAGAGCTAGTCATCAGGGAGAAGTATTTTAGGTCAGTTCCAAACCATATTCTCCAAATCCTGTATCTAAAATGGGTGGCATCTTCAGCATTAGGGACTTACCTTCAACTTCAACTTCTGTGAAGTAACCGAAGGAAACAACAGCCTTTTTTATTTTTGGATTTTCTTGGACTCCTCTGACCAACAACTTTGGTTTCTCAAGTCTAGTATGAGGGCTTCTGTTAGGTAGTCTATGGTTATTGGGTGAAGCACTGTCATTTGAAGGAGTATAATATTAGTATAGTTCACACACATACAAACACACAAACATTCACATATGCACACATATACACACAAATACACATACACACACACACATATATATATATACAAATACATATATATGCAGAAATACATATATATTTATATTAACACATAATATACATAACAAAGACATTTACACTTCTTTTTGGTATCATCAGCAACAATATCTAGTTGCTTTCCCTCCGCACCACTGGTATCTTTCTCTGTAATCTGTCTCATTCTATGGGAAGAAAGCATACAGCCATGTATTTCTCTGAATGTTTATAGTGACCCAACATCATTTTCTAGCTTCTTTTTAACACCTATTAGACATGGTGATGTTTGTAATCATTAAACATAACATAACTAACTGGTTTGGTTTGTCACTTCATTGATCTTTATCTTTGGGGTAATCTAAACCAATCTGGAGAGGAGATTTTGATTTTATAATCACTCTTAATCTGTAAGTTAGGTTCCGGAAAGTTATAACTTAAATGTGTTGTATTATTTTAAAGTACTGAATAGTAACCCTTGCTCATGTGTTTGCTTGTGTGTGGACTATCTCAGGCTGTGTTATACAGAAAAGAACTTCACAGTGTTGTAAAGTACATTTCCTTTGAGAGAAGTCCCAATTAAATTTCCACAGAAGCTGCATGCAACTCATTCCATTTTATTATTAAGGAACAAGTCTAATAAAGATTACACGGCTTTCTCAAGTATGCATACACAGACGTTTTAGTGGCACAGAAATAACAACAGAGTTAAGCCCATATTACAACTGACCCTAAATTCTCAGCTAGTTGTATTGCATTTTACTAAATACTAAACATACCAGTGTTAGATAATAAGACACTATGCTATTAAGCCACCAGAAGACCTTTATGTGGACCTGCCGATGGGTGACAAAGCACATCAGGATTAATACTATTGATTTTCACAGTTTTCTACTGTCTTTCTAGCTTGCTTCTTTTTGTTGCTCCAGCACAGCTGGTGAAATGACTCTGACAACAGTTCCTGTGAAGAACTTCTTAAGGTCATATTCCTTTCCCAACCACTGTTGTGTGGATGTTACAAACTGACAGCGCTATAGGCTAAAACACTGAATGATTCTTGCCTTCTTTCTTTCTTTCTTTCTTTCTTTCTTTCTTTTTTTTTATTAACTTGAGTATTTCTTATATACATTTCAAGTGTTATTCCCTTTCCCGGTTTCCGGCCAAACATCCCCCTCCCCCCTCCCCTTCCTTATGGGTGTTCCCCTCCCAACCCTCCCCCCATTGCCGCCCTCCCCCCATAGTCTAGTTCACTGGGGGTTCAGTCTTAGCAGGACCCAGGGCTTCCCCTTCCACTGGTGCTCTTACTAGGATATTCATTGCTACCTATGGGGTCAGAGTCCAGGGTCAGTCCATGTATAGTCTTTAGGTAGTGGCTTAGTCCCTGGAAGCTCTGGTTGCTTGGCATTGTTGTACTTTTGGGGTCTCGAGCCCCTTCAAGCTCTTCCAGTTCTTTCTCTGATTCTTTCTTGAATTACCAGTTTCTGGCTTCTAGCTTTAGATTTCAGTGTTGTACTTTTTCAATTACATCATACGCAAGATGTTCTCTCTCTCTCTCTCTCTCTCTCTCTCCATCTTTTATAGGAGCAAGAGTTTTAAAAAGCAATTACTTTTTGTCAAATTTTGCAAAGTACGTCAAAAAGAGAAGTTTCATTATTTTGCTGTTATTCTGAGTTTTGACTGACATGGAACTTACTATGCAATCCTGGCTGGCCTTGAGTATGGAGCAACCCTCTTGTATCTGTCTTACATTTGCTAGAATTACAGGTGCATAGTACTGTACCAGCTATCAATATTCTTTTATTAAGGATATTAATGTTCACATTTAACATTTACTGGCTTAATTTGATTTCTTGCCTAAGGTTTCAATATCATCTTAGCTTTGATAGATGTAATTCTCATTTTACAATGGAGACTTGGCATTATCTAAATTGGTCTATATTATTTTATATACTTATGAAATTTTATGTATGAAGGATTCCTAGAAATTTTACATTTTCTGCACTGAATATTTCATACAGTGAATATTAAAATGTCATATGTTATGAAAATGACTTATATCCAGAATAAATATCAATGTTCTATTAACTTCTTTATGTTTTTTTAAACTTCTTATGCTCTAAAACTGAGCTATCAGGGTGTGATAGAAGGTTTCAGATTTCCCTGTGTTACCATCCCTTCTATGTTCTTTAAGAGGAGTAAAATTAGAAAGTGTGTCAGATTAGTTGATTTTTATGCGTTTTTGTTCATTTGTCTGTCTTTCTTTTTATTCTGAGTTATTGTTATCTAAACAAAGTAACTAAAAATGAGATGGAATGGATAAAGTTTATATATTTATATACTTATATATAAAGTTTATATATTTTTCTTGTGGCGAATTTGGCGCCACTAAGACAACCCTATACACATATCACACTGAGAAGGCAGGCATCTTTCATTAAGTAGTCCATTATTAATTCCATTCTTAATGTTTCCTAAAAAACCATGGGTTTGTACTGCCATTATCATAATTTATATATAGTAATAGTTACTTTCCTATGAGCAAATAACTGGAAAGTGCTGTTGGAGGTAGATTTGGTTATGTTTAATTACACAGCCTTCTCTTCCAATTATGGTATCTTAAACTACATCTTAAAGTGTAGTGTGCGTGATCACAGCTTATGTTCAACAGGATGCATGACCTTGATTGCTATAGTTTATGAAATTATAACTGTCACAGTTTCAAGTCATTTACAATTTTGTGTCAGAAGTTTGCATCAGTTAGAAGGTTTGGTCTTTTAAATTTGTAAAGTAGCCAAAAGTCATCAGGCTAAGGAGATGGAAACATCAAAACCTTGAAGTCTGCAGGAAAATCATTTTGAAACGTAATTAGGGAGATAGTAATCATATTTTGTTCTGGTTTAAATATAAATGTAATTAAATATTTTAAAATTGGACATCTCACACAATGTTGACAAAATTGTTATTCAGTTTGGCAGCCTGTGGTTTATAATGAAAACAGTTACTAAAGAAAATTGTATAATTATTTGCATTCTTCCACAAGGTATAAATTTGTAATATATAATTTTATGTGATAATGTATAATTCTGTATCTATTTATGTTATCAAAATATCATTGTAAACATGGATTAACAGAAATAATCTAACTTTTTAAAATTATTTTAAATTGGAATGCAAATATGAACAAGTTTTCTTTTTTTTTTTGAAATGACAGTTGGGCCATTGTCTTGATCTCATATATATATATATATATATATATATACATATATATATATATATATATATTAGAAATGTCTGAAACTGTATGAATGAAAATCACCCAGGGGGTTGTTAAATGACTATTATACAACAACCCCTTTTCATTAAGAAAATGAACTATTATTTTATAAAGAAAAGTAAGTATGAAAAGGAAGAATTTTATAATCCATAACAAAAGAAAATAGAGCTTATAGGCCTTTCTAAATGAGAAGAATCCCTGGAACATGAAGATAACAGTTTTATCTGTGTTTTGAGTAATTCCTTAAGGTAACGGTATTGTGCATCTTATTTGTTCCTAGTTTGTAAGATGATCAAACAGGCTAGAACAGTGTGAGGTCTAGAATAAATAGAACTGAACTTGCTTTAGCTGCAATAAGGCATAGAATGAGGACCTGGTTAGAAGTGAATAGAATGCCTGGCTTCATTGCACATTTGATCCAGCAGATATGGACTCGATATACTGACATTGTTTTTTAAGTAGCATAGTAATTACGTAGTTATGGTTGTAAGTTAGAAATAACAATTTTTAAGTAACAAAATAAAAAGAAGTAAAACAGGCAGTAGAGATATTAAAGAGGATTTCAGCTGTTTAAAATTGGAAATGTTTTATAATTTTTCAGGCATATTGGGTGTGTTTATTCATAAATCCATCCATGTGCTTAATAAAATTTATATGATAGCAAATGATAAGTATTCTGCATACATAACACAGACACAGTGTCTGTCTTCCTTAATCATACAGTCCACAGGGAAATAAATCAAGTGTATCATTATGACTAGGATATGTGATAGGAGTGCCAAAGACAAGATTCTGTGAGGAGAATTAATAGTGAAATTTAATCTTATTGAGTTTTGGGTGTTATTATGTCCTTGAGCAAGTGCCATTTAAATAGAAAGGAAAGGAGATGCATAGGTGATGGATTCCAGAGAATGGGTTACAGAGAAAAAAATAATTATTTTAAGGAAAGGGAGATAATTGTAAATTGACATAGTGATAAATGAGTAAAAGTAGATTTGAAATTATAAGCAGGGTGATCTGAGGCCATTTGATATCAGTTATAACATCTATTATTAAAAGAGAGATCATAATTTGTGCTAAGAAAAATAATATGTTTCAGGAAAGTAATGGTTTGACAATACTCAACCTTTAATTAGATAGATAGATAGATAGATAGATAGATAGATAGATAGATAGATAGATAGATAGATAGATAGTAGATAAGTCAACAAAGTTGTAGGAAAATAAATGTCCCTTGTAATTACAGGCACACAAAAGCAAACTGGCTTAAGGCTTCCACACAGTGATGCTCAGAGCCAACATAAACGGAAGAGTATGTCCATTGCTATACATTATAGGGTATTAACAGATTACAGCAAGAGAACATAAAAGAAACACAAGAATAAAAAGAGAACTAGCAATGAATATCCTAGTAAGAGCACCAGTGGAAGGGGAAGCCCTGGGTCCTGCTAAGACTGAACCCCCAGTCAACTAGACTGGTGGGGGGAGGGCAGCAATGGGGGGAGGGTTGGAAGGGGAACACCCATAAGGAAGGGGAGGGGGGAGGGTTGGAAGGGGAACACCCATAAGGAAGGGGAGGGGGAAGGGGGATGTTTGCCCGGATACCGGGAAAGGGAATAACACTCGAAATGTATATAAGAAATACTCAAGTTAATAAAAAAAATAATAAAAAAAGGAAAAAAAAATCATTTTCATTTTATAAGCTATGTTTTATATGTTGTAGACCTTAATTTTGGTACAAATTGAATATTATCCAGGTATTCCTACCATATAGCTATATCACAGAGAGTACTGATTATATATTCTAGATATTTCAATGTTTGCAGATTTATATTATGTTCCTTGGTTAATTTTTACATAAATTTTGTAAGATATATATATATATATATCTTATGCTCTCTCTCTCTCTCTATATATATATACATATATATATATATGTTTGTGTGTGTCTACCTTTTTATTTATTGGTCTAATTATCTTTTTGTGTGCCATTATCACACTGGTTTTATTATTATATCTTTGTAACATTTCTTCAATTCAAGAATGATTATTTCTCTAGCACTGCCTTTGTACTCAGGTTTGCTTTGGATTTTCCATGAAGGATATTGAAGAAATTTTGAGAGGGATTGTAATGACATTATAAATTAAAGACATGGATTAAGTCCAATTCAATACTAAAAAAAAAAAAGAGAACTGGGTGAAAAAACATATTTAAGTAAGTACCACAGTGAATGATATTTAGTTGCAAGTTTCCAGTCTGTTTCTATCTTTAGTCATGACAGAAACTTGTTCAAAGTACAAGAATAAATTTGAGGATGAATTGTCATTGACAAAATTATATGCAGGATTTGATCTTGAAATCTGATGTTCACATTTTAAGCTTTGAAATTATTGGTGTAATAACCTTGATTAGCCCACTATATTTGTCTCAAGTTTTGGCTTATATTTAATTAAGACATTTAACTTTGTATTTTGAGAAGGACAAGATATTGCAGAACTTCTAGAGCCAGTGGCATTGCATTGAAAATCCTTGATCAAAACTAAGAGCAAGATAAATTACCTTGTTTTCACATTTTATGTAAGTTAGAAAGGTAAGTTAATAATGCCTATGTCTAGGTCAGGGTGAGACTTGGTTAATAATTGGACATGTTGTTGATATGGTATCAATGGGAGTTACATATTGATCTTAGCTAGTAAGCCCTGTATTTAATTCATTTTGATACAAAGTATTATATTTTTGCATAGGTTTTCCCTTTCTTAAACTTAAGTAGAAAAATTATCCAGAGACTGCCCGACCTAGGGATCCATCCTATATGCAATACCAAATCCAGTCACTATTGCTGATGCTATGAAGTGCTCACTGACAGGAATCTGATACGGATGTTTACTGAGAGGCTTTGCCAAACCATGACAAATACAGAGGTGAATGCTAGCAACCAACCACTGAACTGAGAACTGAGTTCTCAATAGAGTTAGAGAAAGGCTTGAAGGAACTGAAGGGGCTAGCAACCCCATAAGAACAGCAATATCAACCAATCAGAGCTCCCAGGGACTAAACCACCACCTAAAGGGTACACATGGGCAGACCCATGACTCAGCTGCTTATGTAGCAGAGGACAGCCTTATCTGGCATCAGGGGAAGGAGAAACCCTTGGTCCTGTGAAGGTTTGATGCCCCAGCATAGGGGAATGCTAGGGCCATGAGGCAGAAGAGGGTGGGTAGGGGAGCACCCTCATAGAAGCAGGGGGGAAGGGGTGGGAGAGACGTTTTTTGGACGAAGAACCAGGAAGGGGAATAATGTTTGAAATGTAAATAAATAAAATGTGTCATGTGTTGGTATATAAATAAGCAATGTGGTATTAAAAATGTTCATTGGGTTTGGGAGCATAGTTCAGGGTAGGAGAACTTGCTGCTTTTCAAGATGGCACACTTTGGGCTTAAGTAATCATCCCATGGCTAATAATAAACTGTAACCCCAGCTCTAGGGACTCCCATATCCTCTTGGAACCACACTAGACTCACATATTATGTATATGTGGCATTCACCCATACACAATGTGTATGTAAATATGTGCATATTCATTTGTGAATACACATTTATAACTAAGTAAAAATAAATACTTAAAAATTTCTTGTTCCTTAAATATTCTCTACATGGCATTTCCTAATTTGTATGTTTTTGGTGTAATTTAAAAAAATATATTTGAATGCATACATTAATAATGGTAATAAATGCTATGGATGGGCCTTATTTAACCATTCCTAAAAGCAAGTTGAAATTTGGATATGAAACTGTATTTAGTTAGTGAATTAATTTTTTTTATAAATGAACAGGTAATAGGGAGACAGGAAATGACTGTTTGTTAGATTGGGTTATGGAGGTTGTAAATAAGATGGGTCGTAGATTGGGTAACCATTCGTGCTAGTTCCATTTGTCATGTCACATCATTGTGAGACCAGTGTCACTCATTAAATGTCCAAACAGAGATATACATGTATAAATTGTGTTTGTTTCTGTGTGTGTGTGTGTGTGTGTTCTCTCTTTGTTTTCTTATGAGATTCACAAGATAGTTAATAGTTCACAATAATTGTTAATGGCACCTGTTCTTCTGAACAGAGTAACTTGATACTAGGAAATTAAACATTTGCCCTTGGGTGGTGTAAGCAATGACTAGAAAAGTTCAGACTGAAGCCTGTGCTTTAGTGCTGTGGATAATCACTGTGCACTCCATTGTTTTGGGAGGCTAACTTTGTTTTGCCTTTCCAGCTCAAACTTATCAACATTTTCTATGTTGTTCCTGCCAAAGGCTGACAAAGATAGAGCTAACAGAGTTACCGTCTCCAAGCACCAGAGAAGGTTTTGTCAACATGAGGTTATAGCAAGAAATGAGAGATGAGAATAGAATAAGATTGAGGCATAAATTAAACCATAGGCTTTTATTTTATGTATTCTCACTAAAAAATTTCTTTAGACTGAAGCTTTTGGTTAAGGCACCTCTTGGGGTGGATGTCAGCAAACTTGAACTCTTCTTTCTCTGTCTTACAAGTTCTTGGCTAACAAGTGTATGCACCATGCCTGGCTTGTATTGAAGCTTATGTTGACCTTCCTTATCCTGAACATTTTGACACAAAATTTCACTGCAGACAGTCATATTATAGAATGCGAAATTTCTAGGAAAGATTGATTAATTATTAAAGTTATTCCTTTCCTGCCATACTGAGTTGACTATGCCTTCCAAACAAACAAAACAGAAAGGTCTTTTGGGTGAACATTTCATTCTGCTATTCATGTTACATTCAATAATCTCCCCTTTTCTTGTTCTTTCCGTTAGACACAGGATATATCCATAATGTTTCTGGCCCTATCCTTCTGTTTCATCTGTTTCTTTGTTTTTGTGCTTTACTTGAAGCCACTAAATTCTCTCTAAATAGTCTCTTCATTAAGTGTGTGTCACAATTCTTTTCTTTGTAGCTTCCCATTTTTTTATGAGAATCATACTGGATCACTTCTGCAACAAAACTGGTTCATACCTTTTCAAACATATAGCATCATAACATGATTACACTTGTTTTTCTTAGTGTATAATGATCACAGCAGTGTTAAGAAGAGTGCTGATTAATTAAGCCCTTATTAATTACAGACTTGAGGCTTTTAATTTAATTAGTATCTTAGAAGAATATGTGACTATATTTAGAGTATTTATAATTGCACTATTTAATGAAAAAGGATGGATCTTTTAAAAAGAAGTTCTTCAAAGACATTTAATAAATCACAATGACATTTCATCATACTTAGTTTCTAGGAAGCTTGCAAGCCACGCTAGATACTTTCTATAAAGGAATTGTGCACTTTTTCTAAATTATCACAAATGAGAGTATGGTCACTTATTGACTTTAGTTGATATTTGCCTTCATCCTAGATTCTGAGAGACCCTAATAAAATATGTGGAAGACTTGGTAAAATAGAAAAATTCTGGAGCCTATACAGCCTAAATTTCACTTTCCTTGTGAAGCTCTCCTGGGCTGGGGTATGGCATTAGTCCTTCAGTTCAACTTGCTTTACTCTCTGGTAAGTGAACCTGTTCTTTGTATTCGTGCATGCAGAATATGCTTCAACATCAGACTGAGCAGAATAAATGGTATCCATGCAATACATTTATTCTATTCTCTAAGTAACTCGGGGAACTGGGCAGTATTTACAGAGAAATTACCTAATCTCAACTGTCTTTTCTAATGAGTCCTAAGAAACAGCATAAGAATGCAGAGTTTAGGTTTCTAAGTCAGTACAATTTGAATCACATGTTGACATTGTACGAAGAGTATAGATATTTGTCTCAAACTATTGAAGTGGTAATTTTCAGAAGTTCACTTTTGTATGTTTTAGGCAGCTAGTAAACCAGAATCATGGATGATTCCTTAAAAATAGCAAAGAAGCCACACAAGTGTGTGGCATCCGGATCCATGGAAGCTAAGGACGACATCTCTATGATTGAGCCTGAGTTTCCACATGATGGACAATATTCCCTCTACTACAGTTTGATGTTTGCTAGTCAAATATGAATCAAATGTAGAGTGGTATAACCAAGTGTAAAGTCCTGTCTCATTCACGTTATACCCGGAAAGAGTGATTTATGCTGCTAGGTTTCAAACTGTAATGTGAATAAAAAGTATACACTATTAAAAATGCTGGGACTTGGAATGCTTGTCATATTTAAATTATAATCCCATCATGAATACAGACACTGAAGACAGCTTTCCTTGTGTAAATCTCTATATGAAAGAGTAATAATAATGACAATATTGGTGTTAATTATGATGGCATTTGTGAAATATTAAAAATATAATAAAGTGTAACAAAAGAAAAATGTTCATTATTTCTCCTTTATTCAAATTTCATTTGGTCTTTAAAAATACTATTAAATCAGGAGAATTAAACAATTGTTAAAGTGTAACAAAAGAAAAATGTTCATTATTTCTCCTTTATTCAAATTTCATTTGGTCTTTAAAAATACTATTAAATCAGGAGAGATTAAACAATTGTTAAAAATTAAAGACTAGATAAAAATTTGTTATTATTGACAACACTGAATTATTGGAACTAACATGAATATCTAGGAAAACTGGAAGAAGAAGGGCCAGTTCACAATTATCAATCACATTTCTTTATTAGCAACACATTTGCTACTTTTACCATTATAATGACAGCACAATCTCAACATCCAGGATAACACTAGAAATAAGTTGAATGACATAAGTGCTTCATGTTGAAAAACTCTACAGATGAAAGTTTTAAAATACCCAAACCAATGACATCTTCAATGTTCATGGGTAAAATGAGTCAAAATCTAAAATATCCTGATTTGATTATAGATTTACTGCACTTTCAGCAATATGGCAACATTGTTTTATTGGACACTGCCATATTCATTTCTTATTTAAACTTAAGGTGAACAGCCAAGAAATAACAGTTCTCCTTTCCTGAAAAAAATATTATTTACATGAGAGAGATGGAGGTGGCTATGGCTTATCCATATTTACAAGTTCATAATAAATATAAAATTGGAGACAGTTATTGCATATACAGATGTCAGTAAAGAAAAAAATGTGGACAGCCCGAAACTTAAGACCTGGCACCAATAACACTGAAGGTCCAGAGAAAGGGACTATATTGAAACCTTGAGTTAAGTATGAAGAATGGATAATGAAAACATCTTCAGCATCATTAGCAATTGGGAAAATGCAAATACAAATCGCTTTAAGATTCTTTTCTCCAGAGTCATAGCAACTATCATTAGGTGAACAAATAACAAATGTTGCCATGGATGTGGGGATTAAAGAGCCCTTATCATACTTGATGTTAGCTCTGCTACCATAGAAAACTCAATGGAGGCTTCACGAACAAACAGCTAAATAAACATACAATACAAGCTACACATGAATCTGTTACCCACTTCTCCAACTCCTGCCCATAAATCTCAGTCCTACCACAGAGACACTCCACATATCTCTGAGTTTTGCTATATTATTCCAAACAGGCAAGCAGTGGGGCTCCCTAAATGCCAATGACAGGTGGATGCTATAGTTCACATGACTAGAACAGAGATGAAAAGGAGGATAAGTGGTCTTAAGTGAAATTGAGAGAGAGGAATGGAAGATGACAGTAGGGTTGGGGGAATTTCACAATGAATAAAGCTCTTGCTGTGCAAGTGTATGGATGTGAGTTCAGATCTCCTGAACAAAGCTGGATAGAGCTTTGCAAGTATGTTATTCCAGTGTTTCGAGGCAAACATAGAAAAAAGTGAGACAGGGATCTATAGAAACTTTCAGGCCAGCTAACCTGATGAACCCAGTGACTGATGAGAAATCTATTTCAGACAAGATATAGGAAAGGGTTTACCCTCGGACCTCAGGCAAGTACTGTGACTCACACTCACACACACTAATATAAAAGAAACAACATTTACTTGTTTATACAATGGACATGAAAAGATTGCTTTTAATTAACAAAATTTACCTGTGCAATTGGTGAACATTTGGGGATTAATGGTATTTTGCATGTATAAGGACAAAATGAGAATGAATTGCAAGTGGAAGTGATGAATTCCTTTACAGCTTTTCAATATATTCTGTCAATGTAATAACTTATATACAAGATGTAATACAATAGATTGGTGGTAGAGAATAGTGCTAAAGTTTTCTTATTTTATTTTATTATTCATAACTAATGACTTCCATGAAGACCATGCTTTCTTTATATTTCTATATGCAAAAATTTTAAGTCATCTAAAAATTTTTGATATTTTCCTCTATAAAACTTCCAATACTGCTTAATATCTCTCTTTACTGCAATAATTTGTGAAACCACTTTTATTTACTTGGCATTTTCATAAATTTTCCATTAGAAGAAGACTTATATGAAAACAATGGATACACTACATTTAAAAACCCTAAAGACCCAGTTTTTGTCTGCGCCCAGAGATAAAAGCCAGTCTCCAGGAATGCTGACATACCTGAGATCAGAGGTAAGACCACCACTTCTGCTGACACAGCTCTCTGTACCCAGATCCTGCTGGGAAAAGCCTGTCTCCAGTAGTGCTGATACACAGGCTTACAGGAGGGTAAAGCCACTATCAGAGGCAGCAAGACCAGCTGATACCAGAGATAACCAGATGATGAGAGGCAAGTCTAGGAAGCTGAGCAATAGAGACCAAGAGTACTTGCATCATCGGAGCCCAGTTCTCCCACCAAAGCAAATACTGGATATCCTAACAAATCAGAAAAGCAAGATTTGGATTTAAAATCACATCTCATGATGATGATGGAGGACTTTAAGAAGCACATAAATAACTCCCTGAAAGAAATACAGGACAACACAGGTAAACAAGTAGAAGCCTTAAAGAGGAAATACAAACATTCCTTAAAGAATTACAGGAAAACACAACCAAACAGGTAAAGGAATTGAACAAACAGAAATAGAAACAATAAAGAAATTAGAAAGGGAGACAATCCTGGGGATAGAAAACCTAGGAAAGAGATCAGGAATCATAGACTCAACCACTACCAACAAGTACAAGAGATAGAAAAGAGAATCCCAGGGGCAGAAGATATCATAGAAAACCCTGATACAACCATAAAAGAAAACTTAAAACGCAAAAAGCTCCTTACCCAAAACATTTATGAAATCCAGGACACAGTGAGAAGATCAAACCTAAGGATAAGAGGTATACAAGAGAACAGATTCCCAAATTAAAGGGATAGTAAATACCTTGAACAAAAATATATATGAAAACTTCCCTAATCTAAAGGAAGAGATGGCCATAAACATCCCAAAAGCCTACAGAACTCCAAGTAGATTGGACCAGAAAAGAAATTACTACTGTCACAATAGTCAAAACACCAAATGCCCCAAACAGAGAAAGAATATTAAAAGCAGTAAGTGAAAAAAGCCAAGTATCATATAATGGCAGATCTATCAGAATTACACCAGACATCTCACAAGAGACTAGGAAAGCCAGAAGATCCTGGGCAGATACCCTAAGAGAACACAAAAACCAGTCCAGGCTACTATATCCAGCAAAATTCTCAGTTAACATAGATTGAAAAACCAAGATATCCCCTGAAAAAAACAAATTTACACTATATCTTTCTACAAATCCAGCCCTACAAAGGAAAATAGATGGAATTCTCTAACAGAAGGAGGGAAACTACACCTTAGAAAAAGCAAGAAATTAATCTTCTGGCAACAAACCAAAATGAAGAGAACCACACAAACAATTCCGCCTCTAACAACAAAAATTACAGGAAACAACAACTGTTATTCCTTAATATATCCTAAAGTCAGTGGCCTCAATTCCCCAATAAAAAGACATAGACTATCAGACTGGATATAAAAAGAAGACCCAACATTTTACTGCATACAGGAAACATAACTCAGTGACAAAGACAGACACTACCTCAGTTTAAAATACTGGGAAACAATTTTCCAAGCAAATGGTCCCAAGAAACAAGCTGGAATAGCCATTCTAATATCGAGTAAAATTGACTTTTAACCAAAAGTCATCAAAAGAGATAAGGAAGGACACTTTATATTCAGCAAAGGAAAAAACCACTAAGATGAACTCTCAGTCCTGAATATCTATGCTCCAAGTGCAAGGACACCTACATTCATAAAACAAACCTTACTAAAGCTCAAAGCACATATTGAATTTCACACAATAATATTAGGAGACCTCAACATCCCACTCTCTTCAATGGACAGTTTATGGAAACAGAAATTAAACAGAGACACAAAGAACTAACATAAGTTATTAACCAAATGGAATTAACATACCTCTATAGAATATTTCATCCTAAAACAAAAGAATATAACTTCTTCTCAGCACCTCCTGATACCTTCACCAAAACTGACCATATAATTGGTCATAAAGCAGGCCTCAACAGATACAAGAAGGTTGAAATAACCCTTTGTATCATATCAGAGCACCACGGACTAAGGCTGGGCTTCAATAACAACAAAAATGACAGAAAGCCCACATACCCATGGAAGCTGAACAATTCTCTACTCAAATATAACTTGGTTAAGGAAGTAATAAAGAAAGAAATTAAGGACTTTTTAAAATTTAATAAGAATGAAGGTACAACATACCCAAACTTATGGGACACAATGAAAGCATTGGTAAGTGGAAAATGCATAGCTCTGAGTGCCTCCAAAAAGAAACTGAAGAGAGCACACACTGGCAGCTTGACAGCACACATGAAGTTCAAGGACCACCAAAGTTCAGATTCTTCAGTCCTTCTTAGAAGGGGGAATAAAAATATTCATAGAGCGAAATAAAGTGACAAGGCTTGGGGTGAAAGGCCATCCAGAGACTGCCTCACTTGAGGAGCTAGCCCATATACATACAGTCGTGAAACCCAGACAATATTGCTGATGCCAAGAAGTGCATGCTGATGAGAACCTGATAAAGCCCGAGAGGCTCTGCCAAAGCATGACACAAAGAGAGGTGAATGTGGGCAGCCTATCATTTAACTGAGAACTGGATCCCCATAAAAACAAGAATAGCAACCAACCTGAGCTCCCACAGACTAAACCACCATCCAAAGAGTACACATGGACAGAGCCATGGCTCCGGCTGTGTATGTAATAAAGGATGGTTATGTTGGACACCAAATGGCAGGCAAAGCCCTTATTCTGGCCAAGGCTTTACTCCCCAGTGTGTGGAAATTTCAGGGCAGGGAAGTGGGAAGGGATGTGTATGGGTGGCAGAACATTATTATAGAAGAAGCCACAGTGGGATAGTGGGTTATGAATGGGAAACCGAGAAAGTGGATAGCATTTGGAATATAAATAAAAAAATATCTAATAAAAAAAAGAGAAAGGCTCGAAGGTATAGAACCTAAAATTTTAGTTTTCTGAAGAAAGGAAAATAATAATGATTTAGAAATTGTTAAAGAGTCATAATTATAGCTATATGTGTGAACTGATGTTTGTTTATGTGTACACATTTATATGTAGAAAGTTAAATTTAATGTATTATGAAAACAAGCCCAGTTACCAAAAAGAAATAACATTGGGTCATGCATTTAAAAAATAAAAACACAAAGTAAATCAGTAATAGATTTGTTTTTGTAAATATAAATATATGAACAAACAAACAAATAAATAAATCAATAAATAAAGAAACCGTGCTATTAGCTCAGTGTTAGGGACTAGCATGAATTAGTTGACAAACTCATGATGCAAAAGATTCAGGCAAGCAAATCCTCTATTTGAAGTAGGATCACATGGATACATTCAAATGTATAATTTCTTCAGCATGCACATCTGAGGAATTATTTTCTCAAAATTATTTTAAAGCACAGTTGTCAACATTTTAAGCTATTATTGATAAATAATGTCAATAGTCAAACTTCTTTACATGTTTTAAGCTGTTCATTATCATTTTAGTAATGTTTATTCTTTTAAAGGTTCCTAGATTTATATATCGATCATATGTATTCACTCTGCCCTTTCAACTCTCCTTAGTGTCCCTTTCCCCTCCCAAATTCATGTCCTCCATTTTAGATTATGGTTAATTTCCTGAATACAGTTAGTACTGTGCATATGTCCACCTCATCAAAGGAGAATTATTCTACCTCCCTCAGCAGCAATACACTGTCCAGATCCTCTAACAAAAGTGAGGCCTAATTTGTACTCTTTCATCCATGCTGAAGTTTTTATTATTATTATTATTATTATTATTATTATTATATTGTTATTATTATTATTATTATCATTGTCATCATCATCATCATCATCATCACCATCATCACCATCATCATCTCATACATTACTTCTATATCACAGTTTCCTTTCCATCTATTCCTGCAAGTCCCTTTTGCTACCTTCCATCTTCCAGAGAGCCACTCCTTCTTTTCCTTTCATAAAACAGAGCAAGTCTACCAGGGATAAGCACAGAACATGACATCAGAAGCTACAATGAGACAAGGCACAAGCTCTCATCTCAAGACTGGATGAGGGAACCTGGTAGGAAGAAAAGGGTCCCAAGCTCAGACAGAAGAGTCAGAGACACACACAACTCCCACTGTTGGGAGTGCCATAGACACCAAGTTATACAACTATAACACATGCAGAATACCTGGATTAGACCCATACAGGGTTTGTAGTTATAGTTTTGGTGTCTGTGAATCTCTATGAGTCCTGGTTATTTGATTCTGAGGATTGTCTTTTGTTCTTGTGCTGTCCTTGACCCCTCTAGTTCCTACTCCTCCTCTTCTAAGGAGTCTCATGGGTTCTGACTAGTGTTTGGCTGTGGGTCTCTGTGTCTGCTCCCATAACTTGCTACATGATTCCTCTCTGATGACAACTGGGCTACAAACTGATCTATGAGTGTAACAGATATCATGAGGAATAATTTCATTTCAGATATTTTTTCTAGTTGTGTTTGGTGCTTACCTTGGTCTCTGGGCAGGAAATCCTGCCTCTGGTATCTAGAATCACAGGAAGAATCAGGATGGGCTCCCTCTTATGTTGTGGGCCTTGAGATGAACAGGTCATTAGTTGACTACTCACACAAATTCTGTGCTATCCTTACCCCAGAAAACCAGACTGGCATAATGTAAGTTGATGGTTTTATGGCTGGATTGATGTCCCAGTATCACTACTGGGAGACTTTCTTGGCTTTAGATGATGGCCATTTCAGGCTCTATATCCCACATTACTAGAAGACTTTGGAAGGATCATTCTCAATAACCCCATGAAGTTTCCACTGAACTAGCATTTTGCATTAGTCTCCAACTCCAAAGGTCCCCAATTTCAGTAATCTCAGAACTCTCTCCCACTCTACCCACAAAATCTATTCTAATATCTCTTCCAGGAAGATCCATGGCTTTCCCACTCCCCTTGATCTTTGTTACTTAAGCTCTCTGGGGCTGTAGATTACAACATGGTCAACCTTTACTTAACAGCTAACATTCATTTACAAGTGAGTGCATACTATGTTTGTCTGTCTGGATCTGAGTTAACTCACTCAGGATCATCTTTTCTAATTCCATTCATTTGCCTGCAAATGTCATGATGTCGTTGTTTTTAACCCCATAGTGGTAATTTATGACTTAAAGTATCTAGATATAGTTTGAAAAAATATTAGCTGTTTGTAGCAATACAGGTCTTTAATCATAGCATCCAGGAGGCAGAGGCAGGCAGACCTCTGCGTTACAGGCCATTGTCTTCTATATGATGAGTTCCAGTCAGGAGGAGGTGGAAATACCATGTCTCAAATAAAGCAAAATAAGAAAAATATTCACAGTAAATGTATATTGTAGGTTTCAATATTTAAAGCTTCTTTATTTTGTTTTAATATTTTTAGTAGGTATATTTGGGCTTGTCATTAACTCCTATAATATATAATAGCAAATGCTAAAAATGTTGCAAAGAGTTATGAGTCCCCAAGTGTCTATGTCATTAACCAAATGGGGGTCCTCTGAATGTATTCATAACTACTAAGTCATGTCTCCAGCCTTCTAGCATACCTTAAAACATATCAATGAAGGCCAAGCTTCCTGGTGCCATGTATTGTTAAAGTTGAAACAGTGACAGAAGAACCAAAGGACATGTGTCTGTTGGGTGCATGCATTTAGGTCAGAGGTCAGCTCATGGTAATTGGCTCTCTGTTTCTACACTATGGAAACTTGGTGTGATTTAATTTAGACTTGATGTCTAGCATCCTTTCAAACTGAGTCATTTTGTTAGCTATATATTTTAATTATTTTACTATAAATAAGTTATGCCTAGTTTTTTATATTTTTTTTATTAACTTGAGTATTTCTTATATACATTTCGAGTGTTATTCCCTTTCCCGGTTTCCGGGCAAACATCCCCCTTCCCCCTCCCCTTCCTTATGGGTGTTCCCCTCCCAACCCTCCCCCCATTGCCGCCCTCCCCCCATAGACTAGTTCACTGGGGGTTCAGTCTTAGCAGGACCCAGGGCTTCCCCTTCCACTGGTGCTCTTACTAGGATATTCATTGCTACCTATGGGGTCAGAGTCCAGGGTCAGTCCATGTATAGTCTTTAGGTAGTGGCTTAGTCCCTGGAAGCTCTGGTTGCTTGGCATTGTTGTACTTTTGGGGTCTCGAGCCCCTTCAAGCTCTTCCAGTTCTTTCTCTGATTCCTTCAATAGGGGACCTATTCTCAGTTCAGTGGTTTGCTGCTGGCATTCGCCTCTATATTTGCTGTATTCTGGCTGTGTCTCTCAGGAGCGATCTACATCCGGCTCCTGTCGGTCTGCACTTCTTTGCTTCATCCATCTTGTCTAATTGGGTGGCTGTATATGTATGGGCCACATGTGGGGCAGGCTCTGAATGGGTGTTCCTTCAGTCTCTGTTTTAATCTTTGCCTCTCCCTTCCCTGCCAAGGGTATTCTTTTTCCTCATTTAAAGAAGGAGTGAAGCATTCACATTTTGATCATCCGTCTTGAGTTTCGTTTGTTCTAGGGATCTAGGGTAATTCAAGCATTTGGGCTAATAGCCACTTATCAATGAGTGCATACCATGTATGTCTTTCTGTGATTGGGTTAGCTCACTCAGGATGATATTTTCCAGTTCCAAACATTTGCCTACGAATTTCATAAACTCGTTGTTTTTGATAGCTGAGTAATATTCCATTGTGTAGATGTACCACATTTTCTGTATCCATTCCTCTGTTGAAGGGCATCTGGGTTCTTTCCATTTTCTGGCAATTATAAATAAGGCTGCGATGAACATAGTGGAGCACGTGTCTCTTTTATATGTTGAGGCATCTTTTGGGTATATGCCCAAGAGAGGTATAGCTGGATCCTCAGGCAGTTCAATGTCCAATTTTCTGAGGAACCTCCAGGCTGATTTCCAGAATGGTTTTACCAGTCTGCAATCCCACCAACAATGGAGGAGTGTTCCTCTTTCTCCACATCCTCGCCAGCATCTGCTGTCACCTGAGTTTTTGATCTTAGCCAATCGCACTGGTGTGAGGTGAAATCTCAGGGTTGTTTTGATTTGCATTTCCCTTATGACTAAAGATGTTGAACATTTCTTTAGGTGTTTCTCAGCCATTCGGCATTCCTCAGCTGTGAATTCTTTGTTTAGCTCTGAACCCCATTTTTTAATAGGGTTATTTGTTTCCCTGCGGTCTAACTTCTTGAGTTCTTTGTATATTTTGGAAATAAGGCCTCTATCTGTTGTAGGATTGGTAAAGATCTTTTCCCAATCTGTTGGTTGCCGTTTTGTCCTAACCACAGTGACCTTTGCCTTACAGAAGCTTTGCAGTTTTATGAGATCCCATTTGTCGATTCTTGATCTTAGAGCATAAGCCATTGGTGTTTTGTTCAGGAAATTTTTTCCAGTGCCCATGTGTTCCAGATGCTTCCCTAGTTTTTCTTCTATTAGTTTGAGTGTGTCTGGTTTGATGTGGAGGTCCTTGATCCACTTGGACTTAAGCTTTGTACAGGGTGATAAGCATGGATCGATCTGCATTCTTCTACATGTTGCCCTCCAGTTGAACCAGCACCATTTGCTGAAAATGCTATCTTTTTTCCATTGGATGGTTTTGGCTCCTTTGTCAAAAATCAAGTGACCATAGGTGTGTGGGTTCATTTCTGGGTCTTCAATTCTATTCCATTGGTCTCTCTGTCTGTCTCTGTACCAATACCATGCAGTTTTTATCACTATTGCTCTGTAATACTGCTTGAGTTCAGGGATAGTGATTCCCCCTGAAGTCCTTTTATTGTTGAGGATAGCTTTAGCTATCCTGGGTTTTTTGTTATTCCAGATGAATTTGCAAATTGTTCTGTCTAACTCTTTGAAGAATTGGATTGGTATTTTGATGGGGATTGCATTGAATCTGTAGATTGCTTTTGGTAAAATGGCCATTTTTACCATATTAATCCTGCCAATCCATGAGCATGGGAGATCTTTCCATCTTCTGAGGTCTTCTTCAATTTCTTTCCTCAGTGTCTTGAAGTTCTTATTGTACAGATCTTTTACTTGCTTGGTTAAAGTCACACCGAGGTACTTTATATTATTTGCGTCTATTATGAAGGGTGTCGTTTCCCTAATTTCTTTCTCGGCTTGTTTCTCTTTTGTATAGAGGAAGGCAACTGATTTATTTGAGTTAATTTTATACCCAGCCACTTTGCTGAAGTTGTTTATCAGCTTTAGTAGTTCTCTGGTGGAACTTTTGGGATCACTTAAATATACTATCATGTCATCTGCAAATAGTGATATTTTGACCTCTTCTTTTCCGATCTGTATCCCTTTGATCTCCTTTTGTTGTCTGATTGCTCTGGCTAGAACTTCAAGAACTATATTGAATAAGTAGGGAGAGAGTGGGCAGCCTTGTCTAGTCCCTGATTTTAGTGGGATTGCTTCAAGTTTCTCTCCATTTAGTTTAATGTTAGCAACTGGTTTGCTGTATATGGCTTTTACTATGTTTAGGTATGGGCCTTGAATTCCTATTCTTTCCAGGACTTTTATCATGAAGGGGTGTTGAATTTTGTCAAATGCTTTCTCAGCATCTAATGAAATGATCATGTGGTTCTGTTCTTTCAGTTTGTTTATATAATGGATCACGTTGATGGTTTTCCGTATATTAAACCATCCCTGCATGCCTGGGATGAAGCCTACTTGATCATGGTGGATGATTGTTTTGATGTGCTCTTGAATTCGGTTTGCCAGAATTTTATTGAGTATTTTTGCGTCGATATTCATAAGGGAAATTGGTCTGAAGTTCTCTTTCTTTGTTGTGTCTTTGTGTGGTTTAGGTATAAGAGTAATTGTGGCTTCATAGAAGGAATTCGGTAGGGCTCCATCTGTTTCAATTTTGTGGAATAGTTTGGATAATATTGGTATGAGGTCTTCTATGAAGGTTTGATAGAATTCTGCACTAAACCCGTCTGGACCTGGGCTCTTTTTGGTTGGGAGACCTTTAATGACTGCTTCTATTTCCTTAGGAGTTATGGGGTTGTTTAACTGGTTTATCTGTTCCTGATTTAACTTCGATACCTGGTATCTGTCTAGGAAATTGTCCATTTCCTGAAGATTTTCAAATTTTGTTGAATATAGGTTTTTATAGTAAGATCTGATGATTTTTTGAATTTCCTCCGAATCTGTAGTTATGTCTCCCTTTTCATTTCTGATTTTGTTAATTTGGACACACTCTCTGTGTCCTCTCGTTAGTCTGGCTAAGGGTTTATCTATCTTGTTGATTTTCTCAAAGAACCAACTTTTGGTTCTGTTGATTCTTTCTATGGTCCTTTTTGTTTCTACTTGGTTGATTTCAGCTCTGAGTTTGATTATTTCCTGCCTTCTACTCCTCCTGGGTGTATTTGCTTCTTTTTGTTCTAGAGCTTTTAGGTGTGCTGTCAAGCTGCTGACATATGCTCTTTCCTGTTTCTTTCTGCAGGCACTCAGCGCTATGAGTTTTCCTCTTAGCACAGCTTTCATTGTGTCCCATAAGTTTGAGTATGTTGTATCTTCATTTTCATTAAATTCTAAAAAGTTTTTAATTTCTTTATTTCTTCCTTGACCAGGTTATCATTGAGTAGAGCATTGTTCAATTTCCACGTATATGTGGGCATTCTTCCCTTATTGTTATTGAAGACCAGTTTTAGGCCGTGGTGGTCCGATAGCACGCATGGGATTATTTCTATCTTTCTGTACCTGTTGAGGCCCGTTTTTTGACCAATTATATGGTCAATTTTGGAGAAAGTACCATGAGGAGCTGAGAAGAAGGTATATCCTTTTGCTTTAGGATACAATGTTCTATAAATATCCGTTAAGTCCATTTGGCTCATGACTTCTCTTAGTCTGTCGACATCACTGTTTAATTTCTGTTTCCATGATCTGTCCATTGATGAGAGTGGGGTGTTGAAATCTCCCACTATTATTGTGTGAGGTCCAATGTGTGTTTTGAGCTTTAGTAAGGTTTCTTTTACGTATGTAGGTGCCCTTGTATTTGGGGCATAGATATTTAGGATTGAGAGTTCATCTTGGTGGATTTTTCCTTTGATGAATATGAAGTGTCCTTCCTTATCTTTTTTGATGACTTTTAGTTGGAAATTGATTTTATTTGATATTAGAATGGCTACTCTAGCTTGCTTCTTCTGACCATTTGCTTGGAAAGTTGTTTTCCAGCCTTTCACTCTGAGATAGTGTCTGTCTTTGTCTCTGAGGTGTGTTTCATGTAGGCAGCAAAATGCAGGGTCCTCGTTGCGTATCCAGTTTGTTAATCTATGTCTTTTTATTGGGGAGTTTAGGCCATTGATATTGAGAGATATTAAGGAATAGTGATTATTGCTTCTCGTTATATTCATATTTGATGTGAGGTTATGTTTGTGTGCTTTCATTCTCTTTGTTTTGTTGCCAAGACGATTAGTTTCTTGCTTCTTCTAGGGTATAGCTTGCCTCCTTATGTTGGGCTTTACCATTTATTATCCTTTGTAGTGCTGGATTTGTAGAAAGATATTGTGTAAATTTGGTTTTGTCATGGAATATCTTGGTTTCTCCATCAATGTTAATTGAGGGTTTTGCTGGATACAGTAATCTGGGCTGGCATTTGTGTTCTCTTAGGGTCTGTATAACATCAGTCCAGGATCTTCTGGCCTTCATAGTTTCTGGCGAGAAGTCTGGTGTGATTCTGATAGGTCTCCCTTTATATGTTACTTGACCTTTTTCCCTTACTGCTTTTAATATTCTTTCTTTATTTTGTGCGTTTGGTGTTTTGACAATTATGTGACGGGAGGTGTTTCTTTTCTGGTCCAATCTATTTGGAGTTCTGTAGGCTTCCTGTATGTCTATGGGTATCTCTTTTTTTAGGTTAGGGAAGTTTTCTTCTATGATTTTGTTGAAGATATTTACTGGTCCTTTGAGCTGGGAGTCTTCACTCTCTTCTATACCTATTATCCTTAGGTTTGATCTTCTCATTGAGTCCTGGATTTCCTGTATGTTTTGGACCAGTAGCTTTTTCCGCTTTACATTATCTTTGACAGTTGAGTCAATGATTTCTATGGAATCTTCTGCTCCTGAGATTCTCTCTTCCATCTCTTGTATTCTGTTGGTGAAGCTTGTATCTACAGCTCCTTGTCTCTTCTTTTGGTTTTCTATATCCAGGGTTGTTTCCATGTGTTCTTTCTTGATTGCTTCTATTTCCATTTTTAATTCCTTCAACTGTTTGATTGTGTTTTCCTGGAATTCTTTCAGGGATTTTTGCGATTCCTCTCTGTAGGCTTTTACTTGCTTATTAATGTTTTCCTGTGCTTCCCTAAGTGTGTTCAGGTCTTTCCTGAAGTCCTCCAGCATCATGATCAAATATGATTTTGAAACTAGATCTTGCTTTTCTGGTGTGTTTGGATATTCCATGTTTGTTTTGGTGGGAGAATTGGGCTCCGATGATGGCATGTAGTCTTGGTTTCTGTTGCTTGTGTTCCTGTGCTTGCCTCTCGCCATCAGATTATCTCTAGTGTTACTTTGTTCTGCTATTTCTGACAGTGGCTAGACTGTCCTATAAGCCTGTGTGTCAGGAGTGCTGTAGACCTGTTTTCCTCTCTTTCAGTCAGTTATGGGGACAGAGTGTTCTGCTTTCGGGCGTGTAGTTTTTCCTCTCTACAGGTCTTCAGCTGTTCCTGTGGGCCTCTGTCTTGAGTTCACCAGGCAGCTTTCTTGCAGCAGAAAATTTGGTCTTACCTGTGGTCCCGAGGCTCAGGTTTGCTCGTGGGGTGCTGTCCAGGGGCTCTCTGCAGCGGCAGCAACCAGGAAGACCTGTGCTGCCCCTTCCGGGAGCTTCAGTGCACCAGGGTTCCAGATGGTCTTTGGCTTTTTCCTCTGGCGTCCGAGATGTGTGTGCAGGGAGCAGTCTCTTCTGGTTTCCCAGGCCTGTCTGCCTCTCTGAAGGTTTAGCTCTCCCTCCCACGGGATTTGGGTGCAGAGAACTGTTTATCCGGTCTGTTTCCTTCAGGGTCCGGCGGTGTCTGTGGCAGGGGTCCTGCCGCTCCTGGGCCCTCCCCCACGGGAGCCCAGAGGCCTTATACAGTTTCCTCTTGGGCCAGGGATGTGGGCAGGGGTGAGCAGTGTTGGTGGTCTCTTCCGCTCTGCAGCCTCAGGAGTGCCCACCTGACCAGGCGGTTGGGTCTCTCTCTCACCGGGTCTGGGAGCAGAGAGCTGCTGCGGGCCGGGATCCGCGGGTGTGGGACTTCCGGTAAACACAGAACGTGCCCGGTTCTAGAGAAATTCTGCTTCCGTGTGTCCCAAGCTCACCAGGCAGCTTTCTTGCAGCAGAAAATTTGGTCTTACCTGTGATCCCGAGGCTCAAGTTCGCTCGTGGGGTGCTGCCCAGGGGCTCTCTGCAGCGGCATCAACCAGGAAGCAGTTTTTTATATTTTTAAAATCCATATTACCATCACCACTCCATGAAAATAGAGGTGAAAGTGTCATTATTTGTTATGTGTTCAGAGTTTGAATTTTAATTTCTTGGATGGTGCTGCCGCATTGTGGAGATACTAAGAACTACAGGTGTTTAATAGGCAATTAATTTTTATCATATTGATTTACTTTTAATTTAATGTATGTGCCTGTATGTTTTTGTGTGTGAACATGTACATGTGGAGGAATTCACAATTCCTATAGCTGGAGTTACAAACAGTTGTTAGCTGTTCATTGTGGGTAGTAGGCACTAAATGCTGGCCCTCTACAAGGCCAATAATATTCTTGACTAGAGAGCCAACTCCTCAGCCCAGATAAGTGATTTGTTTTTGCCAAAGTATTCTTATCAAATTTACACAGATATTTTTCTCACATATAATGTTAACAGATATCCATCCATGGTTTTTAGAAAAGCTTTTGGTTAGTTGTTGTCATTTATTTGTTTTGAGGCAGGTTATTTGAAACCCATTACAGGATTGAATTTTCTATGTAGCTGAAGATCACCTTGATCTCTTGATCTTCCTCTCATCCACTCCTAAATGGAGATAATTTTGAAGAAATCCTAAATATGCACCATGACGGTGTTTTTACAATACTTATGCACTATGTTTCATAAAAAGTTTCTAAGGTAACAAAGAGTTTGACTTGTCTCAGAGTTTGCAACAGCTTGTTGTTGCAGAATATTTGATCAGGCTGAGAACCTTCAGATTGTTTTACTGACAGAATCTGTTTCTAGTTGTGGTATGGCTCAGCCTAGCAGATACCTTTGATCACTCCGTCAGGAATACAGACATGCCCTTAGTACAAATCCCAAACAGTGAAGGTAAAGTTAATTTGTAGAACAAAGCACTCATGTTTGAAAGTAATGTCTAATTGAGTGGCAGACAAAGTGACAAATCAGAGGAAGATATAAGAGAATAGGGTATGCCCAGCTCTTATAAGAAGAGAGAAGGAAGGATAGCTTAAGAGGGAGCAGTGCAGAGAGAGCAGAGAAAGTAGCTACTTAAGGCAGCAGAAAGTGGAGATACGGTAGTTTTACTTGGAGGGGTTGAAGAGAGAACAACCCAGACACAGGTAAAGATAGAATGAGCCAATGAAAGAGAAGGAGCCAGAATATTAGAACAGATTGTCATAGTCAGTGTGAAGCTACACAGAGAAATTCAGGAAGAAACTGAATTGATTGAATCCGGAGCCTGGAGAGTTTGAGCTGAGTTGAAGCAGCTAGCCAAGATCAAAAAGAACGATGAAGGGATGAGCTTATTCAGCAGTAAGTCTCAATGACTAAAAACAATCTAGGCCTAGCTTAGATTGTGTGAAGGCTAGGAGCTTCCAGGATTAGGTGTACATTAGCAGACTGAGGCAGTAAGCCTCAGAGATGACAATTAAATCTGGCAAATAAAAGTTAGTTTTACAGCTTGTGTAATCTGGGAGCGATTCTTAACTGTCTTTACTGCTTATACATGGGAGAGGTAGAAGCCTAGTGAATCTGCTTCAGAGATTTCCTGATTTTAATTGAGATCATTAATTCCTGAGCTTAATGAGTTTCCTTGTAGGATGGGGTTTTTCACCTCCTCTCAGAAAAACCTGTTGTTTCAACTCTGTGTCTTAGGGAACTTCAGTACATGATGGAAAGTTTTCTTTCTTATGTTCCTTATGTGGTGTACCAGGGCCGTATTGAAAGAAAAGAGTGACAAATGTTCTTTGGTTTGACTATAAGTGAAGAAAATGAATGGGGACACAGTTGCTTTGGATACAGTTAAACATAATGGAAACTCCAAGAGAAACAGATTTCTCCTTTAAGTAACTTTTAAAAGAAAGTGCACTAATTTTACTCGAACACCCTCACATTAGGATCAATGGACCCATTACACATGGAAACAACACTGTAGCTTGAGACTTTCATTAGTGTCATGCTAGAAATGTAATCCTATTTTCCTGCCTTCCTGGGCAGTCTGCTCCTCTTGTGTAATATTATATGATGAATTTATGATCTAGAAACAAGAAAATGAAAGAATGAGGAAGTTAATAAAACTTACAGCTATAAATAAGAGTTGTAGAAACAAGATGGATGAATAATTAATTGCAAAGTGCATGATTAAAAGTCATAATTCTATCTATACCATTGTAGCTATCAAAAGCAAAGGACTTGGCAATCTGCTGCAATGTATTTCTGTAATCTCAGGAGAATTATGATAGTATAATAAAGTCAAAAATTAAATTTTTAACAATGCCAGTAGCCTTGTTATTCATTGAATTATAATTTTATTGCCTTATATTAACACTTGTGTTATAAACTGTGATTAAATAAGCTCTAATGAAATTTAATTCATATTCACTGTTTAGGTTCATACTAGCTGCTTTATTATCAATCAAGACAACATATAAGCAAAAATTGGTATGAATTCATGATAAATACTCATCACCATATGGAATTTACAATGGTAGAAATTAAATTGCAAACTTATTTTTAAAAAGATCAGTTACTAAGTTGTTTTTTGATAACACACAAACTACTCAAAGTATTGTAACCAAAAAACATAGTCATGTTATATATTTATGGATTCTCTCCCCAAAATCTTGTTTTAGGAGAAAATTGTGGAAGATCAGGGATTAAAGATCATCTACATAGTGAATTTAAAGCCATACTGGGCTATGTGAGACCTTTATTAAAACAAATAAACAAGCAAAACAAAAAACATTTCTTATAACTATGGCTGAGTATTTATTCATACTGTATGTTGTTTCTCTAACCAGAGTGAGTAGATTTTTGGTTAAGTCTCCTCATATTAATATCACATGACATCCTCCTTTTCAAAGTTACAGTATTTTTTGTTCTACACCCTTGCTTTCAAGCACAGTGTATTTTATTTGATGTTCTTCCGAAAACATACCTGAAGGGTTACAATGCTGTGCAAGTTGGTAAGTTAGGTCAGATCGAGTGTGACATTGAGATATGTCAAAGCCAGAAAATCTCATCCTTAGTCCGGCAGGAGTAGGAGTGTTCTCTGCTTGCACATTTTTCAGGACTCAGAGCCTATACAACCCCCCACCAGTGCCACAGTTCAGGGAGTCATGTGCTTGGTGGCCATATTACAGGCTTAACTTCCTTTCTCCCTATAAGGACCTGTCCAACTAACAGCTGAAATCCTTTCCATGCAAATGAAGCATT
This sequence comes from Rattus norvegicus, assembly GCF_021556685.1. Lineage (NCBI taxonomy): Eukaryota > Metazoa > Chordata > Mammalia > Rodentia > Muridae > Rattus > Rattus norvegicus. The sequence goes on from NC_141538.1 coordinate 45,576,808, forward strand.
TTCATTACCTCAGTCCAAGCCAATGATGTACACTCACCCTGAAAATCCCTACCCACTTTTCAATGTTTATATAGCTCTTGTTACCCCTAATAAAAGAGAGATGTTTCACTGAAAACTGTCTCCTGGGAAGGCTGTTTCTCTCGTCACTCACTACTGGCCAAGATGTCTGGAAGCACCCCCACCCCACCCCACCCCTTGGGCTAAGCAGTTGCACAATGGTATCTGGATACCCCAGGGAAGAAGTGAACCATGGCTAGCATATACTTGTCTCTACCTTCATCTAATACAGTTGCATTAGCTTCTTCATTGTCTATTTGTTTTGTTCTAAATTTCTTAGCCTTGGTTACGATAGTAATACAATTCTAAATGAGCCCTAATGAAGACATAACATTTTAATGTTTAATGGGAATTAGCATTTTGCATTCTTTGCTTATTCAAAATTATGTGGCAAGCTGTACTCTTTCTCTGCAAAAATGGACTTCCTTTTTTAATGTGAACAGTCATGCTAACCTGATCATTTTGGTTTTATTGCAAGAACTAAATTATCTAATGAAATAACTCATAAATTTTTCACTGTGTGCAATGGAGCAACAACTAATCATGTGTGCTATTTAATTTTACTTCTATTCCTTAGTACTATTTCAATTTAGACCATTTGAGAGATAAGAAAGCATGACTTTTAAGACATTTAAAACATTTCCTAGTTTATTCCTTTCAAGCACATAAGTCTCACTTTTAACACCTCCCTTGTCTGACTGAAAAGTAGTTTTCAAATCTGTGTATGAACAATGTTCAAAGATAGTTCCAGAATAAAAGAATCTGATACAAGAAATTATGTTTTAATAAATTGGGGTGAACAATGTTCATCTAACAGGATCAAGCTATTGTTAAGAAGTTAGACAAAAAATAAACTGTGATAAATTAACAATATAAACACATGTTATTGGTGCATTGCATTAGATTCATTGGTAAAGTCTTTTATATAAATTATGTATTGGCCACTGCTAAACACTCATCTGTTGCTAAACCATAAGCTGAATAAATATTTACATTTCTATTACAATATACATTGTAGTCTTTTACAGCATACTCCTGCGTTTCTTATAAATTTGCACATATTTTATGTTGGAATATTGTTTTACTGTCCACAGCATCATTGTTTCAGATGATGTAATTTATAGAAATAATTAAATATGTCTTGTAACTTTCAGCAAAACATGTTTTATGTGTTGATGTAAAACGGAATAGCAGAAAACTTGGCAGGGATTACCTATGTACATGAGCTTGAATATTTTGTAAGCAAGAATTGAAAATTCAGTTTGTGTTAGTTTTATCAACTGTGGAAATAATTGTGTATCATGGGAATTATAGAACTCTTGAACACTGAGATTTGAGAACACTGTAGTGTTTCTTTGCACTTAAGCAATATTCTGAGCCATTTAGAAACATCTGTCATCTTAAACCCCAAAATCACCGTCTAAAAGAGGGAGTATTATTATCTCTATTCCCTAGATGAGGAATGCATCTAGTGAGACTTAGATACAGGCTCTCAGGTCTTGAGCCTTTAGGAAATAAGAGTTTTTATTTAGTAACTATTAGTCCCATTGGAGAAATGAAAATGATGACCAGAATGTCTGCTTATTGCATATGAAGATGCTACAATCAAAGGCTGAGCTGTGAGTCACCAGCACATTATAAGCAACATGGAAAACTAGAAAGAAACATAACCGAGATACGGAACTCTGGGTTAAGTTCAGAAATAGGTCATTTTAATTTTCCCTCTGTTGTTTATATATGTTTATCTAGCTACTAAATATAGGATTGTCAGCAAAGCATGATCAACAGTGCCTTTTCCCCCTTATCTCAGTTCCCTTTCTCATACTTCCCACCACATGTGGACTTATTTTGTATGGGGGACATTCCTCCTGGGTGTCATCTTGTGCCTGCAATTTCTACCAGTCAAGTAGCCACACCTCTATCAGATGTTGTATCTGAGACAGGAAGTACAGATCACTGGACACTGAAGGGATGTTTCCTGGGTCCAGTTGCTGGTGCAGAGAAGATCAGAGACTAGAGATAAGGAATATGGAAAGGGTTCAGAGAATGTGGAGAATCCCCATGAGGTCAATCCTGAGTAAGGTGAGCTGTATTCTTCTCTGCAGTGTTTTATTGTAGCTATCAGAGGTCTGACATTAAAAGGAGGATTATCCATTTCTTGTGATATTACGCACACACACACACACACACACACACACACACACACACACACACACACCCTATGATGACTTCTAATTCATTGAAGCCAACGAATTGTAGAAGTTGTCAAACTTTGGGAGCAGTTTGTCTCATCAAGTCTTTAAAATCAATTAAGTATATGACTTACTGAATAGTTAAGTGAAATGTCTTTAGATATCTGGGAAATAATCTGGGGACCCTAGGATTCTTGCTGTTAATGAAACTAATTAGTGTAGATGAAGTTTCAACTTTTAGAGCAATCCCCATGCTGAGTTCCATAGTGATTAGACTAGTTTGCACTCTTTATCCTCAATGGCTAAGAAATTTATCTTTTCCCACATTCCCATCTGCATCATCATATACTGTCATTTGTTCTATTGATGTTTGTAATTCAGACTTCAGTATGAAAAAATCTCAAAGTAGTTTTGATTTCCATTTTCCTTATGGTAAGAATCTTAAAGATTTGAAAATGAGGGGGTAGCAACATTTGGGATGTAAAGAAATATAATATTTAAGAAAATGATTCCAAAATATCTGCATTTTATTATTTGGAAGGTGGTGCTTCTATGGGCGTCAATAGTCGGCCACACGAGAGCAGTGTTACTAAGCAGGCTTCCCTTTCAATATGGCAGCCAGAGATACTTTTCTAAGCCTCATCAAGAAATGACATCTGTGGGTTTTAATTTTTTAAAGATTTATTTATTTTATGTGCCTGAGTGTTTGCTAGTATGTTTGTATATACACAATATTGCATTTCTGGTGTCTGCATAGGCCTGGACAGACTGCCTGAATTTCTAGACCTGATTTACAAATGGTTATGAGCCAACATGTAGGTAGTGAGGACAGAACCCAGGTTCTCTGCAAGAGTAAAAAGTGCTCTCAGCCTCCAAGATACATCTCCTAGAAAACCCAGAAATAAAATAAAGATAAAAATGGGGGTAATGTGAAGAGTGATGTGCTGAATTTAGATAAAGCAGCAGAAATACTAATAAGGAAAATGTATGTCCACAGGGTGACATAAATAATTTAAACTTTGGAATGTCGAGTGACATTAGTGTTTTGCCAATTAGTTAGTAATGAAACATTTTCTAAAGAAAGATGACAGGGTAGAACACCTGTTATCTAACTTGTTCCTAAAATGTTTCATTAAATGCTAAAATACTAGTTAAAGTAAAATATTATGAACTCCCAGCATGGCTCAGAGACAATTAGATAAAAATAATTCTATCTTCTTTTAATTGTTTGAAAAAAATAAATTGTTTTAAAACCAAAGCTTCAGTGATAAAAGATAATCATATATTTAGAAGATATTTAGTACATTTTCTGCTAACCAGGATTTTGAAAATTTTTCTCTTTTTCATTAAACCAAGTATCTCTCATGTGATCAACCTTCAGTGCTGTGCTTTGGAGATTGTGTGCCAAGGAATCAACTTATCAGGGACCTCACCTGCTCTTCAGTCAATACAAAAATTACTTGTAGCATAGGTACACTCACATAATAGTTTCGTTACCATTTCCAGACAACTAGACAGGGTCATCATATTATAAAAGCACTAACATTAAATTTAAAATGACTCACTGCAAAGTATTTTTTAATGTCATAAATTTAAAAAAAACGCAACTTTTCAAAAATAATTGTATGTAGAACACCAATAAATATAGCACAGAATACAGGTGTGCCAGTTTCTAGCCTCAGGACCTCAGGAACAGTTTACTGAAAGTTGTGAGGTTGACAACACAGGCGAACTGTAGGAAAATGTATAGTATTTCCAACTGCTGCAAGGGAATTAGAATTGCATTTCCTTCTCATAGCACTGCTTGAGATAGTGTCCAGTCATTTAGCAGACAATTTAGTTGCTTCAGTAGGTTTTATGACTTCCTTTAACATTATCAAGACATCCTGTGCCTCTAGGTGAGAGGATTGCCCATGATGGTGACTGCTGTATATCAGTGTTGTCTCAATCCCTCAGTGGAAGGCTGTTCCCATACTCACGGTTCTCTGCTCCGCTATGACTTTCCTGTTGAGTCATCCTATTACAATGAGCTGCCCATCATTACAAGCAGCTGAACTTTCATGTTTGTCATCTTAGCTCCCACATAATACATGACTCATGCCACTAGCAAATGGAGCTGGTTTTAAACTGCGGTGCTATTATATTTTCTCTTCTCCCCTTCTCTCTTTGGTGCTTACCAGGAAATAAAGCACAGTTTTAGGAACTGTAAAGACATAATTGGGTGCATGACAGGTAGACATATACATTTAAAATCTGAGATACTTCCCAAAAACTAAAACTCATTTGAAATTGATGTGTACATGTGAAGTTTATTTAGGAAAGGAAGGAATGAACCAGCTTGTTGTCATTTAGTACTCAATGACCACTTAAAGATTAAGAAAAATAGTATAGAATTTACTACACTAAAATCATCCTAGCTTACCTCATGGAAAACTATTGGATTCCCCATATATCTTGAAGTGCATGAGTGCTTACAATGTTTTACTTTTATCTGTGACCACTATTCCTCTTTTAAAATGAACTTTTAAAAAGATCTGTTAAGTAAATTTAACTAGAAGACAATAAATTGAAAGGTCAGGAAGAAGAGCAAGGTACTATTCCAGCCTTGGATAACTCCAAAATTGCAAGGATAGAAGAGAGATATGTTCTAGCTTACCAGAAAATCAACATAAAGGTAAGCAGGTTGACACAGCATCAAACTGAACACTGGATGCTTACATAGGAAATTTTGGGTCAAAGAGTTTGCATTTCCCACCCCGATTCATTAGATATACCATAATGACTAGAGCTGGAAAACTTTAGAAAATTATCCACAAAAATCGTCCTCAAAATTAGAATTCTTTAGTTCATCATTTTACTCAACAGAATCTTCAATCTTTCTGAGAAATTAAAGCACAATGACTAACTCAGAATGTATAATTTATTAAAGTGTTACACTTAATGCCTTACCTATTTCTTCATTCCCCACTCAAACAAAAATATAGTATAAGCTCGAAAACTATTGACACTTAAAAAATGTAGAATCTTGTTTAAACTGATTTCTTTGAATAAATTAGTTAAACTGTGTGCGTGTTTGAATCAGCTATGAAGGTAAATCGAGGATATGTTTAGACTCTGGTTTATAAAGAAATTACTTACTTTTACTAATTGGTTCTTATTAATAGAAATAGAAGAAATTTTTAAAAAGAAGAGACATGTTCACTTTGCTGATAACTTCTATAGCCTTCATTAAGCTAAAATTAAATGTGTTAATTTCTATGTTGCAGAAGTGTTACATTTCTAAGCAGTTCTGGGTGTTAATTATGCTTGTGGTTGTAACAAAATGCAATTAATAGTAGATTAAAAACATGAAATTGCTTGTCTTATGCTGTGCCTTCTGTACCTGCTAAGCCTGTTCACTGGCTTAAAATCTCCATGTTTCTGACTTTCTCTTTACTCAAAGAATAGTGCCAGCTACACTTGATACTACCATTGTCATTTGAGTTACTTGGGCACTTTATGTAAGATGATCCTACATTTAAGGACATTCTATAACAAGTATCTCCAAGATGCTCATGATTTTTACTCTGTTCATTAATTTTTATAATTGATATTGATCTGTTTTTCCTGATTCTGAAGACAATTTCTAATGGTGCACAGAGCAAGTTATTATGCAAGACATCTTTTTGAACTCATTTATTCACCTTAGTGGATAAGTTCTGAGAACTATATACTTGGCTAATTTCCCTCTAAGACTGACTGGAGGATGTGCTTAGAATATACACTGTTTTTCATGTCCAGGTAGAAACCAGAGTTCCTATTACCAGAGAGACCTTGGGATGCAGAGCTCTAAATTGGATATATCCATCAAATCTCTCCCCTCAGACCTCAGGGAACCCTGCAGAAGACATGGCAGAGATGGAGGGGACTGAGGACACCAGGGGAAAACATCCTTTAAAATAACTGATGAAAGCTCATATGAACATACAGAGACTGAAGCAGCCAGAATTGGGCATATACAGCTCTACACCAGATCCTCTGCATATATACTACAGCTTTTAAAAGTTTAGTACTTTTATTGCATTTCTGAATATGTGAACTAGGGCACCCCTGGTTTTTGTACCTTACCTTCGGGTTCTTTTATTTTTCTGGGTCTTGTCCCCTCCAACTACAGTATGATTTTTGTTGTTGTTTGTTTGTTATATATTACATTTTGTTATGTTTGATTGCCATGTCTTAGAGTCTATGTCTTTTCTAGTGAGAAATTGGAAGAGGCAAGGGGAGATGGAGAGAACATTAGAAGAGTAAAGGGAGGAGAAACCATATTCAAATTGTATGTGAGGAAACAATCCGTGTTGAAAAAAATAGAAAAAGAATTTTACATATCTGTAAGCTAGATATAAAAAAAGTTTTCTATTAGGATTATGTTAAGAATATTCCCCTGAATATATGACTGATCATTGGTTTCATTGGTGCTCATATGAGATTTAACTGCAGGAAATTCTATTTCACACCAGGATTTACGTATCTAAATTGATACTAAATGGATACTCATTTAATATCTCTCTGGTTGATGTTCAGTGTATAACATAGTGACTATGACAAAGTGAGACTGGATTGGTCAAACAAACATTAAATGAACATGAATAGCACAGCTGCTGAGACAAATTTGTTTAAAGTAATTATTAGTGATGGTATTTCAATCATCAAAGGGACTGTTTTGGTTACTTTACTGAAAAAAATGAAATCTATCTATCTATCTATCTATCTATCTATCTATCTATCTATCATCTACCATCGTCTTTCTTTCTTTCTTTTTCTTTCTTTCTATCTTTCTGTCATCTATCTTCTTCATCATCATCTCCATGATCAGTCTGTTTCCATGATTTTTATCCCTAGCACTTAAACTATGTCTCTACCATCCTTATATTTCTCTGTTATATTAGCAGAACTCTTGCCTTACCCACAATGCAATGTAAGGGTGTGCCTGTATTTCATCCATATCATGCTGCAACCCAGAGTATGTCTGTATTCCAGACATACCACAGACCAAGAAGGCCTTTAGATGTGTCCTTTTGCCAATGGAGCCATGTTGCTGGATTAAAACTTCTCTGTATGTTCCCTCTTTGTGCATAAGGTGAACATTGTACACAATTTAATTTTTACAATTGACACAATTATCTATCCCACAAACATTACAGTTTTAGTGTCCTTATGAAGACCCATTGATGCGATGGTCCTTCCTAACCGTAATCCTGATCATTTGGCAAATATGCATTTTGGCATGTAATGTTTCTCAGGAAGTCATTTGAGCTGTCCCCATGCAGGGATTTAGCATTCTACTTTGTGTGCACTTCTGTCTGCATGTCTGTGTTTCTGCATCCTTCTTTGATTCAGGCCTCTCTTATGGAAAGCTTCTCTTATTTGGATATAATCTTTATGAATTTTAATGGAACCTATAGTTCTTTATCACTTGTAGATTTTTAGACAAAACCTCTTCCCCAATGTAATGCATCCCCTGACTTCCATTTTGATGTTAAAGCATATTTAAAGTATTTATGTTGATCTAATTTTGTTTTTTTTCTCTATAACCCAGTATCTTTCATCAGCTGTTGTTCCTGCCTCACTGGCACTCAGAAAATTTAATAAAATAAAGTTAATAAAACATTATTCAGTCTATTTATGGCAGGTTTTGTTCCTCCTTTCTGTTTATCAAAGAACAATTTGATCTTCAATGGGCTGCCTCTCATGATTCTCAATTTTATTAAGTACTATACATTCACAATTATACATTTCTTGTTCTCTTACTTCCTTGCTCTTTTGTCTCTCAAGATGTTGTACTGTCATAGCTAATTTTGTTATGGTCTGATACCCACCCTCAGAGTAGCTGTAGCCATTTTGTTCCACACCCGTTAGCTATTTCATATTGTTGCTGTAACATGTCTGCTGGTGGTTGACAGATTTAATGCTGAATCATCTCCCCCAATTCCCAAGTTTTAATTTTTTAGAAATCTTAGTCATTTTCTGTAATAGATGTACTAGTGTATATTCACACCAAATGTGCAAAGTTTTAATTCCCTATCTTCAACATTGCTCTCCTCTGCTTCTTTGATGTCATTCAATGAGCTACTGGATTCCAGTTGTGGTTCATACTTTGCTGATGGTTAGTGATGTACATTTTCCTGTATATCTCAGGTCTAGTTATATATCTTCTTTTGAAAAGTGTTTACTTAGGTAATTTTCTCATGAATTGATTAATTATTTAACTTTGTAAATGTGTAACATGAAGACATCATGTCTCATTATGTAGGCTGTTCCTCATAGACATGTTTTATTGTTGCTATTTAGAATCTTTCCACATTGACATAATGCAAACTGGTCACACTTACTCCTAAAGTCCAATAGGCTTTAACTGTCATTAAGAGTACCATTCTAAGACAATCATCTAATAACTGTCAGCTGAGCCCCAATGCTGTGCTTTATACAGTACACTGTATATTTTTAACAGTATTTGAGAAGTAACTTACAAAACAGGAAAGAATTGGAGTTTTATTTACAGTGACTTAACTTTTTAGTATTAAAACTAGGTATCAAATGCAATTTGATATGTCATTACTAATAAATTGTTATTTAATTTAGAAAGGCACTGTTTGTTTCAGAACCTTGAGATCTGTGTGTACCCATATTGTAACATACAACTTTCCAGATTTTGTTAAATCCATGTCTCAGGTTGTAGATTATTGTCTGAGGCTAGTGTTTGTACATTGTTTCATTTAAGTAATAGTGATTATATGAGTAAATCACAACTTTTGAGAATCCATGGGTGCAATGACTCTGCTATGGTCAGTAAAGCTGTTTTACAGCAGTCACCTATTACTCTTACACTTTTTCTTCCTTGATTATCCCCGGGATAAGAAATCAATAATTACTATTTTATGCAATTTCCCAGTCATAACTCTCAGTATTAATCATCATCTACATAGACGCTTCTGATGAGAGTATAAATGTAAGTGTTTGGGGATCAGTGTAGAACTATATCCATTTAACCGAACACTAATAAAAGGTTCTTGCATAGTCTTATGCCTAATCCACTCCATGGGTTATTGCCATAGATTACAGTATGAGCCATGAGTTCCGTGTTGTGAAGTGAGACTTAAATCCAATTAAAAACAATCAGTAACAGTTGGTTACTCCCCAAACATCCATTACATTATTTTAATAATGGGTCTGTCTGGATAGGCTAATTGGTACTGTAACTCACAAGAGTTCACAAGTCTTTAATTCTATGTTCTCTTGCATGAGACCTCCCAGAACCATGAAAGGTAGTTGGTTGGGCTGAAGCTTCCAAGTCACTAGCAGTTTGGTTTTCCTATGCCCTATGATTCAGGCTTCTATTGTCTTGATCTTTTATTGTTTTTATAGCATCTTGTCCTCTAGATCTAAAGGGTAACCAACTAGAATAGAAATTGTCTGTCTTGTCTATACTGGGACTCTATGGGATTTCACTAACATCTAATGAAGAGCAACTTATAACTGGTAAGAAGGATTGTTTTTATTGTTGTTGGGTGTATGATGTTGATTATATTTACAGGCATCTTTGAATATAGGATTCTGTACCTTCATTATAGTCTAGAGCTCTTTCTTTTCTGCACTGTAATATAGACCTCTACACTATGTACTAGCACAAATCTATGATTACATACTATGCTTCTTTCTTACTTGGAAAAAACTATTTTTATCTTTTTAAAAATACTTTTTATGTATAAACATGTTTTCAGATAGTAGTTATCACTAACTTCTAATTTAAAAAATTACGACTTTAATATCTTTGTTCCTTTATTTCCCAGAGGAACACATTCTACCACAGAGTAGGTACAACCATTTTCTATCAGAATCCATAATTAGAAATGAAACTGCTTCAGAACAGTCTTGTCTGTGGCAGAACCAATACCTTTATTTATGTGCTTGAGTGGATACAACCTAATTATCAGCTCTTAACTGAAAGTGAGTACCAGAGCTCCAGCTGTGATGGGCCCCACATTTCATTTGTTTAATTTTTCTCATCAATGAGGCAAGTGTTGCATAAACCTGTGAGACACAAAAGTGAGACCAGAGAGCCAACACTTCCTGTGGTGGCTATATTAAGCAGAATGTTGTAAAAGCAAACATATCCTTGTCCCCAAAGTCACAGAAATAGAACTTATAAAAATGTGGAATTCTGAGCAGTAAAACCAGCTTTTCATCACAATATAAAATCATTCACTTCTATGAATTATAGTATGCTGGAAACCACTAAATATTTAATGACAATAATTTGACTTTTCTTTTATAAATAGAATTCTTACTGAAAGGATCATTAATGACTGTACTTACTATAAGGATAAATACTGAAGTTTTACCAAGGTTATTTTATCCTTTTGAAAAATGTGTGTGTGTGTGTGTGTGTGTGTGTGTGTGTGTGTGTGTGTGTGTGTGTGTGTAAAATGTGTGTGTGTAACATTTGTTATGGTCTTTTGCTTATGTTACATACAATGTGTTCTGAAAGGGAATATTTTAAGATATGTCAGAATATAGACAACACAATTTTGTTTTCTAATTCTACATTCATTCTCTGATGCTCAAATATGAGAGGATTGGTGTGCTGGTTTGGTTTTTGTTTTGTTTGATTTTGTTTTTGATCAAGTTGAAATAAGCTATAGGTTGTCTGAAAAGAGGGAACTTTAATTGAGAAAATCTTCTTTAATGAATGATTTAGAAGGTCTCAGGCCAATGTGCTGATGGCAGTACTGAGCAGGTGGTCTAAGACTAAGTAAGCCATGGGAAGAAAGCCAGCAGGAAGCATTACTATATGGCCTCTACTTTAGTTCCTGCCTTGAGATTCTTATTTTTTTTCCCCCAATGTAGAAGTATATTTGTTTGGTAAGTGTCTTGGCAATACTTGAAAGTAGAACTTTCTTAGAATCATGGGGTGGGTGGGGATTAAGTCCAGAAATTAGTTTCTGGTGGAAGTTTTTTCTTTTTTTGGTTTCGGTTATTTTATTTTTTAAATTTAAAATGTCCCTCTTCCCTGATTCAGCTCTGCAACCTCTCATCCCATCCACCTCCCCTTTGTCTCTATGAGGGTGCCCCCCATTTCTCCCTCTCTGCTCTAGCATCACTTTAGGTTGAAGTATCAAGCCTCCATAGGACCCTGGGCCTCCCCTTCCATTGATGCCAGATAAGATAATCTTCTGCTAAATATGTAGCTGGAGCCATGGGTCCCTCCATGTTTTCTTTCTGGTTGGTGGTTTAGCCTCTGGGAGCTCCGGGTGGTCTAGTTAGTTGATATTGTTGTTCTTTCTTTGGGGTTATGTTACCCTTCGGCTCCTTCAGTCCTTCCCCTAACTCTTCCATTTGATTTACCAAGCTATTGGCTCTGAATATCTGCATCTGTATTGGTCACATGGTGGCAGAGCCTCTCAGGGGACGGCAATACCAGGCTTCTGTCAGTAAGCACTTCTAGGCATCAGCAATAGTATTGGGGTTTGGTGTCTGCAAGTGGGGTGGATCTCTATGTGGGGTGGTCTCTGGATGGTGTTTCCTTCAGTCTCTGCTCCATTTTTTGTCCCTGCATTTTCTTTAGACAGGAACAATTTTGGGTTAAAAATTTTGAGATGGTGAGTGGACCCATTCCTTACCTGGGGGGCCATGCCTATCTACTGGAGGTGGTCTTTTCAGATTCTATCTCTCCTTGAGATTCTTAATTTTGGTCCCTTATCTTCCTTCTCTTCATAATGAGCTATGTTCCAGACATGTCATTCAATTAAACCCTTTTCTTCCCAAATCTGTTTTTGATCAGGCTGTTTTATCACTGAAATAAAGACCAAACTAGAACATTTCAGTTTCTGTACTGAATTTCTGTGTTATTTGTTGATAAGGACCAAGTTATCAAAGTGTGCATACATGAATTCTAATCAGAACTGTCCCCTGATAATTAGAGAAAAATATCAAACAAACAAAAAACGGTATGCTCAGTCATCCTTCATATTTAATACTCAAATTTCACCATTAGTTTTCTTTATGGAGCTTTGACTGGAACAGAGAAGAAATAGTTTAATGTCTGTTTTGTAAAATGAATCATCCTTTTTCATACACATAATTTTTGAAACCAGGTCATCCTCTTGACAATGTGTTGTTCATTCTCTGGGTTGGATCCAGAAAGGAAGCGTTCAGAAACTGGTATAGAATTTCACTAAGACCAGTTAAATGTTTTCATGGAGCAGAAATCAAACATTAATTTTAGCTGCCTTCTTTAATATTTGCCTGCTTTATTTCTCCATAAAATTACTGCAGATCTGCTCTAATAAATTTTCTTTCAGCAATTGATTAGATTTCTAACCTTTGGGAACTGAGCTCCCATTTTAGCATAATACATTTCAGTTGAACTATACATTAATGTCATCACTGATCATCTATAAAATCCCTCATGGACAATTTATATTTTTGCTTGATGTGATCATAGAGTAATTTATTGAAGGGAAAAATCCATAGTATAATTACAAAACAACATGGGTGACCTCTTTTTCTTATTTTAAGATTTTTCTCTATTGATTCCCATAAAATGTATCATTTTCTTGTTGGTTAATCTTCAAGATAGCTATACTTCAACTGAAAGTATAATAAAAAACAATATTACTAATTTTTAAAAAAATGTATGTTTTATTTCAAAATTGATTTGAGGATTGGGGGAGCTAAGCTCTAAAAACTGTCCTATAGGTGTCATTAAATTTTACAAATAAAACCATTTTCTGAAAATAGCATTCTCCCAACCAGAGTAGACAATGTTACTATTACTATAGTACAAAGAGTAGTCTTTCTTAAGCACTTATGCAAACTTTAATCTCGTGACTTTTAGATAAGGTGAGTCTAAGATTGGATCAGAGTCTACCACAAAGAAAACATTTTTTTTAAATACATGTGTATATAAACTTGAAACTCAAATTTAAAGTGTCTTTAAATAGTAATTATAAGGAACAGCAAAGCCTTAAAATAAAATAGGTTGTCTTGATTTATTCTATTGGTGACAGTTATTTATACAGCGTTTAAACCATGTTGTTTTGAACATTTAAATGTTACAGCTAAAAAGCAGAATGTGCTGCAGTAGTAAATGAAGTATTTGTAAGAGAGAGTCTGGACAAAATTGGGATATAGACAAGAGCTAGTGGCTGACTTATACTTTCTCTCATGGTGTACTAATCATTTTACCTTGCAAACTGTGAGTTGAAATGATTTTAAGAGAAATTGAACGATGGATGAAAGGTAGATAAGGAATGTAGCTTCCTAAGTTAAGAAAATGCTGTCTAGCCAAATGTGGTGGCATATGCCTTTAATGTTAGCACTTAGGAGGCATACAGAGATGTATGTCTGTAAGAATAAGGCCAGCTTGATATACATAGAGAATTCCAGGTCAACCAGAATTATACAATGAGACCCTGTATATAAAACAAACAGAACAAACAACAGCAAAAGGAAAATGAAAGAAAATCTGTTCTAGAACAGACAGTAAAGGGATATCTTATATGAGAGTGCACCTAACCATCAGCACACGAAGAACAAAATTCTTAACCATCAAAACATAATATTGGGAAATGCAAATCCAAACAACCCTGAGATTCTACCTCACACCAGTCAGAATGGTTAAAATCAAAAACTCAGGTGGCAGCAGATGCTGGTGACATTGTGGAGAAATACGAACACTCCTCCATTATTGGTGGGATTGCAAACTGGTACAACCACTCTGGAAATCAGTCTGGAGGTTCCTCAGAAAATTGGACATTCCACTACCTGAGGACCCAGCTATACCTCTCTTGGGCATATACCCAAAAGATGCTCCAACATACAACAAAGACATGCTCCACTATGTGCATAGCAGCCTTATTTATAATAGCCAGAAGCTGGAAATAATGACAAATGTCATTCAAAACAGGGATGGATACAGAAAATATGGTACATCTACACAATGGAATATTATCCTGCTATCAAAAACAATGACTTTATGAAATTTATAGGCAAATGTATGGAACTGCAAAATACCATCCTGAGTGAGGTAACCCAATCACAGAAAAACACACATGGTATGCACTCATTGATAATTGGATATTAGCCCACATGCTCGAATTACCCTAGATGCATAGAACACATGAAACTCAAGAAGGATGAGGAAAATACGGATGCTTCACTCCTTCTTTAAAAGGGGAACAAGAACATCCTTAGGAGGGGATAGGGAGGCAAAGTTTAGAACAGAGGCAGAAGGAACGCCCATTCAGAGCCTGCCCCACAAGTGGCCGATACATATACAGCCACCAAACTAGACAAGATGGATGAAGCACAGAGGTGCAGGCTGACAGGAACTGGATGTAGACCTCTCTTGAGAGACACAGCCAGAATATGGCAGATACATAGGCGAATGCCAGCAACCAACCACTGAACTAAGAACAGGACCCTGGTTGAAGGAATCTTAGAAAGGACTGAAAGAACTTTAAGGGTCCTCAGACCCCATATGAACAACAATGCAAACCAACCAGAGTTTTCAGGGACTAAGCCACTACCCAAAGACTACCCATGGACTGACCCTGGGCTCCAACCTCATAGGTAGCAATGAATAGCCTAGTAGGGGCACCAGTGGAAGCGGAAGCCCTTGGTCCTGCCAAGACTGAACCCCCAGTGAATGTGATTGTTGGGGGAAGGACAGAAATGGGGGGCGGAGGGGGAGGGGAACACCCATAGAGGGGTTAGGGGGATGTTGTCCAGGAAACCGGGAAGGGGAATAACAATTGAAATGTAAATAAGAAATACTCAAGTTAAAAAGGATGAAAAAAAAAATAAAGACAGAGAGTCTTCCAACTGCAGCAGATAGGAACAAATCAGGAAAGGAGGGAGAGTGATTCTAAGAGCCAGAGGGGATGGAGGATACCAACAGAACCAATCCCTGTAAATCAGCAGGATCTATGAAGACCTTATAGAAACCAAGGCAGCCTGCACAGATCCTATATCGTTTTGTAGCAGATGGAGTGCTACAATTGAAAGAAGAATGGGACTAATACTCCCATCCCTAACTCAGAAGTTATCTCCGATTATTAAATACTTGAAAATGAAAATTTAGTTTCCTCCAACGGAGTCTTCCTTAGGAAATGAACTACTCATAAGGATAGGCTGCATGTCTTACAGTAGATGACCAAGAGAAAACAGTCTCAAGGTATCTTTGAAGGTTTTTTCTATTATAATATCATGATACAGATTTTCTGTTTTAAATTTTTCAATATATTTTATTCCATTCACATTTTTCTCCCCTGTTTTTGCTCTTCTTTTATGTATACATATACATTATGGCTTCCAGATTTGTGGTTTTTGAGGGATTCTTGAGTATTAAAGGAATATGTCTCTGGTTTTTGTGATTTAATCATACTCTTCCCTTCTGTTTGTTTGGTTTATCTATTTCAATATGTTAGATTTTGTTTATCATGTCATACTCTATTATATCATATCAGTCCTTTAAAATTCTCTTAGTTTCTAATGAGAGGTAGATAGGGGTGGACCCAGATTGGAAGGATTGAGGAGGAATGTGGAGTAGTAGGGGGAACAGTAACACTAATCATGTTACATTGTGTGAGATAAAAATCTCTTTTTAATTAAAAGAAACAAAATTGTTACCATGTTTGCTAATGCTTACTGAATTTGATTCATTCTGATTTCATGATTAGTCTTCACTCAAGCTATTTGAAAGCCCATTATTTGAAAGCAAAGATAAATTAGAAATGCATTCTCAGTTTTACTGGTATTGAAAGTTATAGTGTTAATTAAGAAAATAAATTTGGATGCTGGCGAGGATGCAGAGAAAGAGGAACACTCCTCCATTGCTGGTGGGATTGCAGACTGGTACAACCATTCTGGAAATCAGTCTGGAGGTTCCTCAGAAAATTGGACATTGAACTGCCTGAGGATCCAGCTATACCTCACTTGGGCATATACCCAAAAGAGTCCCAACATATAAAAAAGACATGTGCTCCCCTATGTTCATCGCAGCCTTATTTATAATAGCCAGAAGCTGGAAAGAACCAAGATGCCCTTCAATAGAGGAATGGATACAGAAAATGTGGTACATCTACACAATGGAATATTACTCAGCTATCAAAAACAACGACTTTATGAAATTCGTAGGCAAATGGTTGGAACTGGAAAATATCATCCTGAGTGAGCTAACCCAATCACAGAAAGACATACATGGTATGCACTCATTGATAAGTGGCTATTAGCCCAAATGCTTGAATTACCCTAGATGCCTAGAACAAATGAAACTCAAGACGGATGATCAAAATGTGAATGTTTCACGCCTTCTTTAAAAGGGGAACAAGAATACCCTTGGCAGGGAAGAGAGAGGCAAAGATTAAAACAGAGACTGAAGTAACACCCATTCAGAGCCTGCCGCACATGTGGCCCATACATATACAGCCACCCAATTAGACAAGATGGATGAAGCAAAGAAGTGCAGACTGACAGGAGCCTGATGTAGATCGCTCCTGAGAGACACAGCCAGAATACAGCAAATACAGAGGCGAATGCCAGCAGCAAACCACTGAACTGAGAATGGGACCCCCGTTGAAGGAATCAGAGAAAGAAATGGAAGAGCTTGAAGGGGCTTGAGACCCCATATGTACAACAATGCCAAGCAACCAGAGCTTCCAGGGACTAAGCCACTACCTAAAGACTATACATGGACTGACCCTGGACTCTGACCTCATAGGTAGCAATGAATATCCTAGTAAGAGCACCAGTGGAAGGGGAAGCCCTGGGTCCTGCTAAGACTGAACCCCCAGTGAACTAGACTGTTGGGGGGAGGGCGGCAATGGGGGGAGGGTTGGGAGGGGAACACCCATAAGGAAGGGGAGGGGGGAGGGGGATGTTTGCCCGGAAACCGGGAAAGGGAATAACACTCGAAATGTATATAAGAAATACTCAAGTTAATAAAAAAAAAAAGAAAATAAATTTGGTTTCAATTTAACAATGATCTTAAGATCACAAAATATTTTAAACCTTTCTCTAATACCCCAGCATTTTGTCAATAACTTTATACTTTTTAATGTTAATATATTCATGAATAATACCAGTTTTAATTGATAACTTGGTTTATACCACAAATGGAAAATGCTTCTAAGCGACCTTTAGGGGTAAATTAAAGGCAGTATCCATTCAGTTCATTTTTGGAATTTCTAACATTCAAGGAAGATAAGGTTCAAGATTATGTTTTCTCTGAAGTTAGAAAACATGGAAAATGGAAATTCAATATTTTTATTAAAGTGTGTATAAAACTGTTCATCAAGCTTTTTATATACTCTGATCTTCACATTCCGAATATCTTAAAAAAGAGTATGAATTAATCATCTTCACCTAACAAATTTGCCAAGTAACATGTAATGTCCAAAGAAAAGGAAGTCCATTCTTTCAAATGAGTCTGTATTTTCAAATATTATACAGTTTCTAAGACCAAATTGATTCTGATACATGTGAAGTAGAAAATTAAAACCACTCACAAGTTGGTATCAAGCAACAGCTGTCTAATTTCACTTAAGAACGACTCAATGGGACTGAAATATGTCTGTTGCTGGGAACTTAGCCAATTCACTATGATGTCACCATAGTTAAAATAATCTAGTACCATGATATTGGTAAACTACCATAATTTCTTACTCTATTCTGGACCTTTTCCTTGTACCCACAGATAAGTGTAGTTACCACTCCTCATCAAATAAACATCCCATTTTTTACTGTAAATGAAGACCGTCGCTGAAAACCACAACTGGACACCATGCTGAGCTCAAAAGATTTTGAGAACACATTCTTTTTTTTTTTCACTTTTTTTCCTCCATCTTTATTAAATTGGGTATTTCTTTTTTTCTTCTAATTAACTTGAGTATTTTTTATATACATTTCGAGTGTTATTCCCTTTCCCGGTTTCCGGGCAAACATCCCCCTCCCCCCTCCCCTTCCTTATGGGTGTTCCCCTCCCAACCCTCCCCCCATTGCCGCCCTCCCCCCAACAGTCTAGTTCACTGGGGGTTCAGTCAAGCAGGACCTAGGGCTTCCCCTTCCACTGGTGCTCTTACTAGGATATTCATTGCTACCTATGAGGTCAGAGTCCAGGGTCAGTCCATGTATAGTCTTTAGGTAGTGGCTTAGTCCCTGGAAGCTCTGGTTGCTTGGCATTGTTGTACATATGGGTCTCGAGCCCCTTCAAGCTCTTCCATTTCTTTCTCTGATTCCTTCAACGGGGGTCCTATTCTCAGTTCAGTGGTTTGCTGCTGGCATTCGCCTCTGTATTTGCTGTATTCTGGCTGTGTCTCTCAGGAGCGATCTACATCCAGCTCCTGTCAGTCTGCACTACTTTGTTTCATCCATCTTGTCTAATTGGGTGGCTGTATATGTATGGGTCACATGTGGGGCAGGCTCTGAATGGGTGTTCCTTCAGTCTCTGTTTTAATCCTTGCCTCTCCCTTCCCTGCCAAGGGTATTCTTTTTCCTCATTTAAAGAAGGAGTGAAGCATTCACATTTTGATCATCCGTCTTGAGTTTCATTTGTTCTAGGCATCTAGGGTAATTTAAGCATTTGGGCTAATAGCCATTTATCAATGAGTGCATACCATGTGTGTTTTTCTGTGAGTGGGTTACGTCACTCAGGATGATATTTTCCAGTTCCAACCATTTGCCTACGAATTTCATAAAGTCATTAATTTGATAGCTGAGTAATATTCCATTGTGTAGATGTACCACATTTTCTGTATCCATTCCTCTGTTGAAGGGCATCTGGGTTTTTTCCAGCTTCTGGCTATTATAAATAAGGCTGTGATGAACATAGTGGTGCACGTGTCTTTTTTATATGTTGGGGCATCTTTTGGGTATATGCCCAAGAGAGGTATAGCTGGATCCTCAGGCAGTTCAATGTCCAATTTTCTGAGGAACCTCCAGACTGATTTCCAGAATGGTTTTACCAGTCTGCAACCCCACCAACAATGGAGGAGTGTTCCTCTTTCTCCACATCCTCGCCAGCATCTGCTGTCACCTGAGTTTTTGATCTTAGCCATTCTCACTGGTGTGAGGTGAAATCTCAGGGTTGTTTTGATTTGCATTTCCCTTATGACTAAAGATGTTGAACATTTCTTTAGGTGTTTCTCAGCCATTCGGCATTCCTCAGCTGTGAATTGTTAGTTTAGCTCTGAACCCCATTTTTTAATAGGGTTATTTGTTTCCCTGCGGTCTAACTTCTTGAGTTCTTTGTATATTTTGGATATAAGGCCTCTATCTGTTGTAGGATTGGTAAAGATCTTTTCCCAATCTGTTGGTTGCCGTTTTGTCCTAACCACAGTGTCCTTTGCCTTACAGAAGCTTTGCAGTTTTATGAGATCCCATTTGTCGATTCTTGATCTTAGAGCATAAGCCATTGGTGTTTTGTTCAGGAAATTTTTTCCAGTGCCCATGTGTTCCAGATGCTTCCCTAGTTTTTCTTCTATTAGTTTGAGTGTGTCTGGTTTGATGTGGAGGTCCTTGATCCACTTGGACTTACGCTTTGTACAGGGTGATAAGCACGGATCGATCTGCATTCTTCTACATGTTGCCCTCCAGTTGAACCAGCACCATTTGCTGAAAATGCTATCTTTTTTCCATTGGATCGTTTTGGCTCCTTTGTCAAAAATCAAGTGATCATAGGTGTGTGGGTTCATTTCTGGGTCTTCAATTCTATTCCATTGGTCTATCTGTCTGTCTCTGTACCAATACCATGCAGTTTTTATCACTATTGCTCTGTAATACTGCTTGAGTTCAGGGATAGTGATTCCCCCTGAAGTCCTTTTATTTTTGAGGATAGCTTTATCTATCCTGGGTTTTTTGTTATTCCAGATGAATTTGCAAATTGTTCTGTCTAACTCTTTGAAGAATTGGATTGGTATTTTGATGGGGATTGCATTGAATCTGTAGATTGCTTTGGGTAAAATGGCCATTTTTACTAAATTAATCCTGCCAATCCATGAGCATGGGAGATCTTTCCATCTTCTGAGGTCTTCTTCAATTTCGTTCCTCCTTGTCTTGAAGTTCTAATTGTACAGATCTTTTACTTGCTTGGTTAAAGTCACACCGAGGTACTTTATATTATTTGGGTCTATTATGAAGGGTGTCGTTTCCCTAATTTCTTTCTCAGCTTGTTTCTCTTTTGTATAGAGGAAGGCAACTCATTTATTTGAGTTAATGTTATACCCAGCCACTTTGCTGAAGTTGTTTATCAGCTTTAGTAGTTCTCTGGTGGAACTTTTGGGATCACTTAAATATACTATCATATCATCTGCAAATAGTGATATTTTGACCTCTTCTTTTCCGATCTGTATCCCCTTGATCTCCTTTTGTTGTCTGATTGCTCTGGCTAGAACTTCAAGAACTATATTGAATAAGTAGGGAGGGAGTGGGCAGCCTTGTCTAATCCCTGATTTTAGTGGGATTGCTTCAAGATTCTCTCCATTTAGTTTAATGTTAGCAACTGGTTTGCTGTATATGGCTTTTACTATGTTTAGGTATGGGCCTTGAATTCCTATTCTTTCCAGGACTTTTATCATGAAGGGGTGTTGAATTTTGTCAAATGCTTTCTCAGCATCTAATGAAATGATCATGTGGCTTTGTTCTTTCAGTTTGTTTATATAATGGATCACATTGATGTTTTTCCGTATATTAAACCATCCCTGCATGCCTGGGATGAAGCCTACTTGATCATGGTGGATGATTGTTTTGATGTGCTCTTGAATTCGGTTTGCCAGAATTTTATTGAGTATTTTTGCGTCGATATTCATAAGGGAAATTGGTCTGAAGTTCTCTTTCTTTGTTGTGTCTTTGTGTGGTGTAGGTATAAGAGTAATTGTGGCTTCGTAGAAGGTATTCGGTAGTGATCCATCTGTTTCAATTTTGTGGAATAGTTTGGATAATATTGGTATGAGGTCTTCTATGAAGGTTTGATAGAATTCTGCACTAAACCTGTCTGGACCTGAGCTCTTTTTGGTTGTGAGACCTTTAATGACTGCTTCTATTTTTTAGGAGTTATGGGGTTGTTTAACTGGTTTATCTGTTCCTGATTTAACTTCGGTACCTGGTATCTTTCTAGGAAATTGTCCATTTCCTGAAGATTTTCAAGTTTTGTTGAATATAGGTTTTTATACTAAGATCTGATGATTTTTTGAATTTCCTCTGAATCTGTAGTTATGTCTCCCTTTTCATTTCTGATTTTGTTAATTAGGACGCACTCTCTGTGTCCTCTCGTTAGTCTGGCTAAGGGTTTATCTATGTGGTTGATTTTCTCAAAGAACAAACTTTTGGTTCTGTTGATTCTTTCTATGGTCCTTTTTGTTTCTACTTGGTTGATTTCAGCTCTGAGTTTGATTATTTCCTGCCTTCTACTCCTCCTGGGTGTATTTACTTCTTTTTGCTCTAGAGCTTTTAGGTGTGCTGTCAAGCTGCTGACATATGCTCTTTCCTGTTTCTTTCTGCAGGCACTCAGCGCTATGAGTTTTCCTCTTAGCACAGCTTTCATTGTGTCCCATAAGTTTGGGTATGTTGTACCTTCATTTTCATTAAATTCTAAAAAGTTTTTAATTTCTTTCTTTATTTCTTCCTTGACCAGGTTATCATTGAGTAGAGCATTGTTCAATTTCCACGTATATGTGGGCATTCTTCCCTTATTGTTATTGAAGACCAGTTTTAGGCCGTGGTGGTCCGATAGCACGCATGGGATTATTTCTATCTTTCTGTACCTGTTGAGGCCCGTTTTTTGACCAATTATATGGTCAATTTTGGAGAAAGTACCATGAGGAGCTGAGAAGAAGGTATATCCTTTTGCTTTAGGATAGAATGTTCTATAAATATCCGTTAAGTCCATTTGGCTCATGACTTCTCTTAGTCTGTCGACATCACTGTTTAATTTCTGTTTCCATGATCTGTCCATTGATGAGAGTGGGGTGTTGAAATCTCCCACTATTATTGTGTGAGGTGCAATGTGTGTTTTGAGCTTTAGTAAGGTTTCTTTTACGTATGTAGGTGCCCTTGTATTTGGGGCATAGATATTTAGGATTGAGAGTTCATCTTGGTGGATTTTTCCTTTGATGAATATGAAGTTTCCTTCCTTATCTTTTTTGATGACTTTTAGTTGGAAATTGATTTTATTTGATATTAGAATGGCTACTCCAGCTTGCTTCTTCTGACCATTTGCTTGGAAAGTTGTTTTCCAGCCTTTCACTCTGAGGTAGTGTCTGTCTTTGTCTCTGAGGTGTGTTTCCTGTAGGCAGCAATTTGCAGGGTCCTCGTTGCGTATCCAGCTTGTTAATCTATGTCTTTTTATTGGGGAGTTGAGGCCATTGATATTGAGAGATATTAAGGAATAGTGATTATTGTTTCCCTTTATATTCATATTTGGATGTGAGGTTATGTTTGTGTGCTTTCATTCTCTTTGTTTTGTTGCCAAGACGATTAGTTTCTTGCTTCTTCTAGGGTATAGCTTGCCTCCTTTTGTTGGGCTTTACCATTTATTATCCTTTGTAGTGCTGGATTTGTAGAAAGATATTGTGTAAATTTGGTTTTGTCATGGAATATCTTGGTTTCTCCATCTATGTTAAGTGAGAGTTTTGCAGGATACAGTAACCTGGGCTGGCATTTGTGTTCTCTTAGGGTCTGTATGACATCAGTTCAGGATCTTCTGGCCTTCATAGTTTCTGGCGAGAAGTCTGGTGTGATTCTGATAGGTCTGCCTTTATATGTTACTTGACCTTTTTCTCTTACTGCTTTTAATATTCTTTCTTTATTTTGTGCGTTTGGTGTTTTGACTATTATGTTACGGGAGGTGTTTCTTTTCTGGTCCAATCTATTTGGAGTTCTGTAGGCTTCTTGTATGTCTATGGGTATCTCTTTTTTTAGGTTAGGGAAGTTTTCTTCTATGATTTTTTTTGAAGATATTTACTGGTCCTTTGAGCTGGGAGTCTTCACACTCTATTCTATACCTATTATCCTTAGGTTTGATCTTCTCATTGAGTCCTGGATTTTCTGTATGTTTTGGACCAGTAGCTTTTTCCACTTTACATTATCTTTGACAGTTGAGTCAATGATTTCTATGGAATCTTCTGCTCCTGAGATTCTTTCTTCCATCTCTTGTATTCTGTTGGTGAAGCTTGTATCTACAGCTCCTTGTCTCTTCTTTTGGTTTTCTATATCCAGGGTTGTTTCCATGTGTTCTTTCTTGATTGCTTCTATTTCCATTTTTAATTCCTTCAACTGTTTGATTGTGTTTTACTGGAATTCTTTCAGGGATTTTTGTGTCTCCTCTCTATGGGCTTCTAATTGTTTATTTATGTATTCCTGGAATTCTTTCAGGGATTTTTGTGTCTCCTCTCTATGGGCTTCTACTTGTTTATTTATGTTTTCCTGGAATTCTTTCAGGCATTTTTGCGATTCCTTTCTGTAGGCTTCTACTTGTTTATTAATGTTTTCCTGTGTTTCTCTAAGGGAGTTCTTCACGACTTTCTTGAAGTCCTCCAGCATCATGATCAAATATGATTTTGAAACTAGATCTTGCTTTTCTGGTGTGTTTGGATATTCCATGTTTGTTTTGGTGGGAGAATTGGGCTCTGATGATGCCATGTAGTCTTGGTTTCTGATGCTTGGGTTCCTGCGCTTGCCTCTCGCCATCAGATTATCTCTAGTGTTACTTTGTTCTGCTATTTCTGACAGTGGCTAGACTGTCCTATAAGCCTGTGTGTCAGGAGTGTTGTAGACCTGTTTTCCTCTCTTTCAGTCAGTTATGTGGACAGAGTGTTCTGCTTTCGGGCGTGTAGTTTTTCCTCTCTACAGGTCTTCAGCTGTTCCTGTGGGCCTGTGTCTTGAGTTCACCAGGCAGGTCACTTGCAGCAGAAAAGTTGGTGTTACCTGTGGTCCTGAGGCTCAAGTTCGCTCGAGGGGTGCTGCCCTCGGGCTCTCTGTTGTGGCAGCAACCAGGACGATCTGTGCCGCCCTTTCCGGGAGCTTCAGTGCATCAGGGTTCCAGATGGCCTTTGGTGTTTTCCTCTGGCGTCTGTGATGTATGTGCAGAGAGCAGTCTCTTCTGGTTTCCCAGGCGTGTCTGCCTCTCTGAAGGTTTAGCTCTCCCTCCCACGGGATTTGGGTGCAGAGAACTGTTTATCAGGTCTGTTTCCTTCAGGTTCCGGCGGTGTCTCAGGCAGGGGTCCTGCCGCTCCTGGGCCCTCCCCCACGGGAGCCCAGAGGCCTTATACAGTTTCCTCTTGGGCCAGGGATGTGGGCAGGGGTGGGCAGTGTTGGTGGTCTCTTCTGCTCTGCAGCCTCAGGAGTGCCCACCTGACCAGGCGGTGAGCTCTCTCTCTCTCATGGGGTCTGGGAGTAGAGACTTGAGAACACATTCTTAGCATATATACCTACATCATAATAACAGTATTTGTGACTCAACACACACCATATAAGATTCGGTGGAAAGATGGAAAGAACCTGAATACCAGGAAGTCTGCTATGAAATCGTTTCTCCTAGAAAGGGCTGAAAAATACAACAACAGGAACAATAAAAAAGCAAATAATTTTATTCACATGGAAGAAGGAAAATCTTGCATACCTAAATACTATACAAAGAACAAGAGACACTTAAAGACCACTGGGAGAAAGGTTTTGGCACTCCCAGATATGTGAGTCCCTTTCTAACCTGTCCAATGTAGGTTTGTCTGCTTTTAGCATGGAAATTATATGTTTGCAACAGACAAAAAAAATGGATTCATAGATTATATATACATATATGTATATATAACGCACATCCATATATACTTACACACACATACACACGTATGTGTGTGTGTGTGTGTGTGTGTGTGTGTGTGTGTGTAATAATAATCAAAACAGGTTATCACCCAGAGAGTATGGGTTGTGTGACATGGGAGAGATTTGAGGGTAATTAGCAAATCTATTTCAATTAAAAACAACAATAATTTCATATTATAAAAGAAAATAATCAGAATTGTGAATACAGAATTGAAAATTTATCATTTGATGCCTAAAATACTATGAAAATAAGGATATATTGAAACATCATGTACAGTAGTTTAAAATTAAATAACCTTTCCAAGTGTTTTAAGCCACTTCCTTGCTTTTGCACAACTCACGGTTCAGCAGCCATTCCATTGTTCTCCCTTTGTGTGTTAGGAATGACTGCATTACTTAATAAGAAGTACCAAAAGAACTGATCCTGGACTCTGACCTCATAGGTAACAATGAATATCCTAGTAAGAGTACCAGTGGAAGGGGAAGCCCTGGGTCCTGCTAAGACTGAACCCCCAGTGAACTAGACGGTTGGGGGGAGGGTGGTAATGGGGGGAGGGTGGGGAGGAGAACACCCACAAGGAAGGGGAGGGGGGAGGGGGATGTTTGCCCGGAACCCGGGAAAGGGAATAACACTCGAAATGTATATAAGAAATACTCAAGTTAATAATAAAAAAAAAAAGAAAAGAAAAGAAAAAAAAAGAAGTACCAAAAGACATATCTGGTAAGCAGTACACACCATTTTTCTGCAGTAGAAGCACGATAGAAGTATATTTCAGAACTGAGATGAATATGAGTAGTTTATTTTCCCCTGTTTATATCTGCCTATGTGTGCCAGCCGCAGTTCAGAGAGCTAAGGAGAGCAGGCAGCAGGTAATCTAATTTAAAAATGTAAGATGTGAGCAGTGAAGGCTTAATTCAGGAGTTTATGGACTCACCACTGGTGATCAGCTCTAAGGAGTACCTCTCAACGAGTGCATTATAGCAACATCATTCACTGTGAGGGTAGTTAAAGACTTGTCAGCAATTCTATTTTAGACTGCTATTTTCTGCTATTTATGATTTGACCATTAAGAATTGCTGGGGCTTGAAAAACAGTTTGTGAAGATTTAGATCAGCAGCAAATTGAATTACTTCCAATTTTGAGCAGATGAAAATGCGAAATTTTGTGATAGAAACAAATCTGGAGCCTGAGGTAGACGCTAGTCTTCAAAAAACAAGAATATGTCTCAGTCTCAGACTCTTATATGGTACATGTACCATTAATTTGGGGCAAACACCGGAGAGAGACCACAGCACAAGAAACTGAGTTTTGCATATATGGAATTTTTACTAAATATATACTTCAAAGCTTGCTGACAATATGAAACATAAATATAATAAATATTTTTGTTCAGTAAGAGAAATGTGTAATGTAAAAACAATATTAAACTTTGCAAATACATGATATAAAATGTGACATTATTATCTGACATAATAAAAGACAAGAAACTGTGTGTTCTTTTGTCTTAAGTACCAATAAATAATGATTCTGTTCAGCATTCTTATATACTGCTCTAGGGAGTGTACACTACAGCCATATTTGAACATTTAAACATATTTACAAATACACAGATAAAATACTCCTTTTATGACTTATTTCTTTTACTTTATAGACAAGAATGAAAAATTTTTTAGTGAGAATGGGTAAGGAAACAAATGTTCAGATGTTGGAGCATAGAGAGGATCAAGAAGGTTTGAGATGTAGTTCATTTAATAAAGTCCTTGCCATGCAAGCATGAGGAGCAAGTTCTAACACCCAGAAATGAGGTAAGAAAAGTCAGTTATGGTGTCCCACATTTGTTCTGCTAATAGCGAAAAGGAAGAAATAGGTGAATCCTTGGGACTTGCTGACTGTCTACCCAGTCTAGCCTAACCAGTGAACTACTGACTCAATTATAAACGCTGTCTCAACAAAACAAGGTAGATGGTTCCTGAGGAACAACATCCAAGTTTAGCATTTGGATACACACTCAGAAGAAAAGATATTAACATTTAAACACTAGGGAGGAGAGAGGATAATGAGAGAAAGATGAGAGATGAGAGATGAGGGAGGGGGAGGGACAGAGACAGATATGGGAGCGGAGACGAGAGGGAAAGGGAGTGAGATCCAGAAAGGAATCCTTTTACAGGGTGGTGGTGTTTGTTGCAATGCTTGCAGAGTTTATGCTTCGTACACTCAAAAGATATTTATAGTGAACATGAATTATGTTGGATTCTGGAGAACTTACGGTAAGGAATAAGGGGAGAAAGACATGATTTTATTTTGATATTAGTCTGTCTGAAAAGGAGTAAAAAGCAAACATATAGAGAAGTATCCAGGGAGTCTACAAGTGTGACTCTAGTAGATATTCCTATCAGTGGAAAATGTGGAGCCAGAAGTGGCCACTCCCTTTAGCTAGTCAGGTCCATCAGTGGATGGATAAGCACACCAACACACCCACAAATCATTCAGTCCAATTTTTTTCTTGCTTACAAGAAGTGCAGGGACAAAGATGGGGCAGAGACTTAGGGAATGGCCAATCGATGACTGGCCCAATTCGAGAAACATCTCAATGGTAAGAACCAATTCCTAACTAATGATACTCTTATGCTTGGAAACATGAGCCTACCATAACTGTCCTCTGAGAGGCTCCACCAAGCAGCCAATGAAAAGAGATGCAGAGAACTCACAGAGAAACGTTAGAGGAAACTCAAGGAGTCTTCTGTAAAAGTTGTGGGAAGGTTAAAGGACTGGGAGAGGATAAAGACTACACAAGAAGACAGAGTCAACTAACCTGGACCCCTGGGAGCTCCCAGAGACTGAAGCACCAACCAAAGAACATAAATGGTCTGAACATAGCTCTACCACCCCACCCTACCATAGCAACAGAACTGCAGATTTGTCCTTATACAGGTTCCCCAATGACAGCAGCAGGGGTTGAATTTGACTCTGTTTCCTGCCTGTGGATCCTACTCCCCTAACTGGGCTACCTTGCAGTGGGAGAGGATGGGCCTACCCCTATAATAGTGAATTCTTGTGCCAGGGGGCATCTCTCTTTTCAGAGAGTAGGGAAGGGGAGGGAAAGGGGGTAGAACTATGGAAGGTGGAGACTGGAAGGAGAGAGGGGACTGTGATCCAGGTGTACAGTGAGGAAATAAATTAATGAAAAATATAAGACACAATCCTATTACTTCCTAATTC
The DNA here is from genome assembly GCF_021556685.1 of Rattus norvegicus. Lineage (NCBI taxonomy): Eukaryota > Metazoa > Chordata > Mammalia > Rodentia > Muridae > Rattus > Rattus norvegicus. The sequence goes on from NC_141538.1 coordinate 45,605,128, forward strand.
TTTCTGAGTCTAATAACATGTTTGTTACTAGATTTATTATCTAATGTATGTTACTATGTTGACATTAAATTGCCTATTAAAAAACTTTTCTTCCTAAAGCTAAAACTTTTTGGCTTTCTAAGACTGAGGTTCTGGTTAATATTTATGGTGACGGGTAATTCAGTTGTGTAAATGTAGAAAGCTTTGTTACTCTGACTTCCCAAATACCCATTTTTCAACATTGTGAAATCAAAATCTTTACACCCTTTATCATGATATATTGAGATATAAGTAAGATTCACTCAAACCTATTATTGTCATGATTTTATTCTCATTTCCTTTCCTGTACCTTACTGCTAACCTCTTCTGTTAGTTTCTTTGAGATACCAAACTTAAAGACGTCTTTTGATTTAAATCATTAGGTTTTTATTTTTTATGATAAATGATTAGCATAAGACAGAAATTAATATATCAAATTCAATGAGTTACTAAGATGTATTTTTCACGTCTAAAGAAATAAACAACTTATTTCTGAGGAAATCATGTTTAGTTAGTTCTGTAGGGCCAGCCTTTGTTGGACTTCAACAGCTGTGATTGTGGCTTTGAATGAAGAAACAGAATTACTGCAATATTTCCAATTTCTATATGTAGTATAGGATTGTTATGCCACCCAGAGGAATACAGAGAACATTTCCAGTAGTTCATAAAGAAAATATATGAGATTCTTTCTCAGTGCATGGCTTTACAATTGGCCAGAAAACCATCTGGACCTAAAAAAAAAAAAAAAAAAAAAAAAAAGGAAAAAAAAACTGGTTAAAATTAGTAACAACCACTCTTAAAATATCCCGTTACAAATATAAGTTTGAAAGTAATAAGTGATTTTCTTAAATGTTTAATCACAATATCCTTGCTAATTTAATAAGAGGGAAGATAATCTTGTCATTTTCAAAAAAAATGAAGCTACATTTGCATTTGCATTGGAAGTGCAATCTGCCATTACTGTTCTGTTAGAATCGGGCATGACTTGTGTGTAGAAAGGTGAAGATGAAAGATCCAGGAGACTTTGTGCCAACATAAGGAGTACTTACACAGAAAGAGAACAGTGAGAGTGCCTGTCAGGGCTACCAGACAAAGGATAGAGAGTTGTAAAAGCAAAAACGATGGTGATGACTTATGCGAGAATGAAAGCACACATGACTGATGTTCTCCAATCTTGGTGAGTAGATCTCAGTAGAATGAGGAGACTCTAGGAAGCATTACAATCTGCTAACTTATGGAAGGATTGGGTGCAAACTTAAAAATGCAAGTTGAATTTTATCAAATGACAGAAACCTGTATCCATCCCCACAGTTGCTCATTTCACTGATTCAGATACTACTTCATTTTCTATGTAACAGATATTATGCTTGATCTGGGATGAAAAATATAAAACAGGAGAATTATGACCTCATGATATTTGTAGCTTTAAGAATATATATCTGTCTGAAAAGTAGGAAGTGTTCTATAATGATCCATGTTATAAAATACATAGTCTCAATTCAAACATTGAGACCCTAACCTCTAATAGGAGGTCACTGTGAAGACCAGAAGAGAGAGAATTAGTGCCTTTATAGAAATAGATATCAGAACCTGGTGTACATCCTGGATGTATTTCCTGCCATGTGAGGACAATAATGCAAGACTGCAAAACAGCAAGAAGAGATCCTCACTGGACTCTTAATTAAGAATCATTTCAAATTGCAAAAAAAACCTTCTTTTATTCCAACTTCCATAAATATGATAATTAACAGTATGCTATTTAAGTCTTGCAAGTTACGGTAATTTGTCATGTTATCCACAACTGACTGAAAAAGTCATTGAACTACTACAAACAAATATATTTCTATGAAACAATCACCTGAAGTAAAATTTGAATACTCATATCAGGTATACAATGAGATACAGAAGAAGAAAATGTCCATAAGGCAAATGTAAAACATCTGCCATACCAGACACTCTCAAAAAAATGAGTAGAGAATCCAGAAATTGACAAACACACACACACACACACAAATATATACCTTAAAAAGAAAGGGTCTCTAAAATATGCAAATAAGTTTAAAATTCAATATTAAACAATTATAAAAAATAAAGTAAACTAACTAGGGATTGTACCAAGCACATAAAAGCCCAGCACTTGGCAGGTGGAAGCAGAAGGATCACAAAAGTTAGACTTTATTGTACATTCAAGTCCATCCCAGGGTACATGTGGAAGGTCTGTCAGAAAGAAAAAGTGAAGCACTGGGACAAGGGAATGTTGCTCAATTAAACAAATAAATGACATATTAAGCATAGATTAACATACAGAAGAGACAACAATGCATATTTCCAGTTATAAGAAACTGCTCTGTGAAGTCCATTCATCTTGAATAAAGCAGTTTAAAAATCTGCTAGGAAAGAGGGAAGAGTGACAGGTAAAGGAACAAGGATCTTTGGAGGAGGAAAAATATTTGTAGTATATTATAATGGCAGATTCATGCCATGCACATGTACTATATAAAACAAGTATAACATAATGTAGACTATGGTGATACTGTGTGGTAAGTCACTGAGTTGTGGTCCTCCTCATGCTAACAATGGAGGCAGCCATGCATGTCTAGATGTACAGAATTACTACTCTTCTCTTAGTTTTATTTTAAAAGTCTTAAATCTTTACTCAAGTAGAAACTAAGCTTCAATATATAAATAAGAATCTCAAACTGACTATTCAGCTAGTGTATTCAGCTAGTGTAAAGTGTATTGAAATTCTCAAGTAATAAAGATCCCACTAGGTCCTCCTGGGGCCCAGAATATGCTATCAAACTCTGGGCTTATTAAAAATCTCTATTGGTTGTAAGTAGTGTGACTAGTGTTCTCCACAGTAGCTTTCATAGGTCACCTAATTTTTATACTCTTAAATTGAATTATGCCACTGGGATACATCTGTCTGTAAGCTGCCACCATATTCCCATTCGTGTCTACTGCATGGACTTTTTAGAACCAGGTACTCTGCTGTTTAGGTTCACGAGGTAGACAGACTCACTAACATCTGTTCTAAGTTGCATTTACTGCTGCTTCCTACTTCCGGTCTGAATGTTCCCTGGATGAGTGGATTGTTCCAGTGCAATTCCCCTCGGAACCCTTCACAGATTGGATGCCCTCTCTCCCTGAAGTCAAAGTGTCAGAATAACAACACCTGCCTTGAAACACAAACCTACTTGCTTTATATCTCATTTCTAATATCTTCCGAGCATGTACAAAGAACTCATGGTGCCTAGCTGCAAAAGCAGAAAGATCAGAAAGTGGAAGTGATTGCGATGTCTTTGTGCTAGGCAATGCCTCATCATGCCAACTGCCCTCCCTATCCCCTTCCTTTTTTCTCTGTGCTGGCAACAGCACAGATAATACAACTAGTTAACTGCCTGAGAAAACATCATGTAAGGAGTGAATTTCTTATGAGTATTTTTTTTCTATGTGCCTTTCATATTCCCCGCGAACTCAAACCACTTAGAAAAAACCTGAGATAAAACTGCCCTTCTTTATAAGATACATACTTTTCTGAAAGTCAAAAGATATCTTCTATTTTATGTAAGATAGTACCTAGATAGTGAATTTTTGAAGGGTATTTCTTGCCTGTCTCAGTAGTCTTAATAGGTATTTCTGATTGCTTTGGCTGATGGTAACCTAATTATGTAATATAATGTTATTTTTGTAATATAATCTTATTTTGGCTTGTCTTTGTTAATGTATTCAGTGTCCTTAAGTGGGTACATTGCTTTCTTACCTGAAGAATTTCTTTCTTAAAGATTACTGGCCAATTCAGTAAGAGCCATGAAACGAAACACCTATCATAGAGTGGCACATTTAATAATTTTATCTCTGTCGTTGATGGTTGATATAAAACCTTAGTATAGATGCATGAGGCATGAATATTGACTCATGAAAACAGGACTCTAGCTAGCACAGGTGTAAATTGATTGATGTCTCACATGTATTGTCTATTGTCTCCTAACAGGTGGCTTACAAATGTCATTAATGATCTTGTAATAAGAGGTTTAAGGAAAACAAATACCACTGTCCCCTGAAGAATGAGGGGATGAGTGGTGAAAGGGAAAAACATCATTGATTTCCTGCTGAGCCAGCACAACAATAGGATGAGTCATAGGCCCCACATGGTGCTGCTCTGTTTTCTTTACCTTAGTGCCAGGCAAAGGCAAACATTTTACTCAGTATCTGGGTTTAGTATTAGTATTGCAATCAGGTTGTTAGATGTGCATCATAGAGGTTTTTTGTTTTTGTTTTTTTTTTATCTCCCTATAGGGGCTAAAATTCTGGCTCCCTCTTGGTGATGCATCTCTGACTGCTAAGGATTTTGAAAATAATTACAGATTGGAGGCGGAGAGCATCAGAGTTTTTCTTCTGTTTGATGTCTATAAACATTGCCTGTTTCTCCTTGGGGATGGTTCACCTTGATTAGTTCGTTTGTTCTAGAATCAACGGAAAAAGCCACCCCTGAGCAGGTCTACAAGAAGTTTTCCAGGGAGCATTAAGCACCTCCTAGTGGTTACTCAGATTAAAAAAGATTAAAATACACAGCCCTTCTCCTTGCTGGTTTTTATTTGCTTACCGCTAGAGAAGCCTGTCCATATTACTGCTGCAGTTATTTGGTACCCAAAAAATGTTTCTTCATGTACCAAGTGGAATGCAAAAGAAATACTCTTCAGGAATCTTCCAGAATTTTAAAATTAGAATTGGAATTTTGGATATAAAGGGATATATGGATTATGTTTGTTGTGGGAACATTTCTATTGATAAATACCTTATGAAAACATAGAATACTGTTTAGCTCTATACCCCATTTTTAATTGGGTTGTTGTTTAACATCTTGAGTTCTTTATATATTTTGGATATTAGCCCCTCTGTCAGAGGTAGGGTTAGTGAAGATCTTTCCTAATCTGTAGGCTGCCATTTTGTCCTATTGACTATATTTTTTGCCTAACAGAAGCTTTTAAATTTCATAGGGTCCCATTTATCAACTAATTATATTAGATCCCGAGCCATTGCTGTTGTTTTCAGGAAATTGTCTCCTGTACCAATAAATCAAGATCATTCCCCACTTTCTTTCATATTTGATTAAATTTTGCATTAAAGTGTGCCCAGTTTTATTTATTTATTTACTTATTTAATTTTTCTTGGATATTCTATGTATATCTTCTTTCCCCTTCTCCCATACCCACTCCTCCTCCTTCTATGGAGGATGCTTACATTCCCATCTCAATGCCCTGGCATTCTCTACATTAGTGAAATGAGACTTCACAGGATCAAGTGCTTTTCTTCCTATGATGCTGGACAATGGCATCCTCTGATGCATATGTGGCTAGAGCCATGGATCTCTCCATGTGTACTCATTGGTTGTGTCCAGTTTTTTTTTTGTGTGTGTGTGTCCAGTTTTTTATTTGCTGCCCTTGAACTTGAGATTTGTGTAGAAAGATAACTATGGATCTATTTGTATTCTTCTCAACAGATGAATCTCGAATGGACAAAAAGCACCTAAAGAAATGTTCAATATCCTTAAGTCATTAAGGATATGCAAATGAAAATGACCGTGAGATTCCATTTTACACCCATTAGAATGGCTAAGGAAAAAAAAAACTCATGCAACAGCACATATTTATAAAGATGTGGAGAAGGGGAATATTCCTCCATTGCTGGTAGGAGTGCAAACTTGTACAACCACTCTGGAAATCAATCTGAAAATTTTTCAGAAAATTAGGAATAAATCTACCTTAAGACCCAGCTGTACCACTCCACACATATACCCAAAAGATGCTCAAGATACTAATGCTCCACTTTGTTCATAGCTGTTTTATTTGTAATAACCTGTCTGAATCTTGAAACTACCCAGATGTCCTCAACCAAATTGCATACAAAAAAAGTGAATCACTTACACAATGGGTTACATTTCAGCTCTTAAAACCACAGACTTCATGAATTTTACTGGCAAATGGATGGAACTAGAAAATAATATTCTGAATGAGATAACCTGACCTCAAAAGAAAATATATGGTATATAGTCATCTAATAAGTAGAGATTAGCCATAAAGTATAAGGTAAGCACACTATACACAATTTATCTAAAGAAGCTAAACCAGATTAAAGGCCCAAGTGAGGATGCTTGAATCTCATTTACAAGGTGGAATGAAGTAGTCATAGGAGGAAGATAGACGAAGGTGGGAGAGGGAACAAGGAAGAAAATGGGCCGAGAGGTTCAGTGTGGCAAGACAGAAGAGAAAGTCAGAGGACCAGGAGAATGAATGGTAGGGATGTGGCCGGGGGATGGGAGTCTCTAGAATGTACCAAGGACCTGGGATTAGGGAAGCTTGCAGGAGGATATGGGAGTGAATTTAACTGAGTCTCATAGGGATATGGACTCTGAAGAGGCTACTCCTGTAACCAGGCATGACATCCAGTAGAAGAAAAAAGACACCAACCCACCCACAAAACTTCAAAACTTTGAATGAAAATTTCTCCTGTCTATAAGAAATGTGCCAGGGTGGGGGATTTCTAGGGTGGACTTCCTGCCTCTCTGAGAAGAAATAGAGGGAAGAATGGTGTAGGCACTGTGAAGGGGACTGTGAGAAGGGGCAATGACTGGGACATAAAGTAAATAAATTAATGAGGTAAAGCATACAATTATACATATATAAATACATGTATTTATTTTATGCCTATTGTACCTTAATAAAGCTGATAATTTGAATGGAATGTAAATTACCAGTAAAGTTTACTTTTATAATTAATGTTTACATACTTTATTCTGTGCAAGACAGATCCACTATTGCAATAGTAGCACCAATATCATGGAAATGTATAACCATTTTCTGAATGGATTTAAGAACTACTCCACAAAATTGAGCTCATGCCTGACACTGTTACTGGGTCTAAGAACTGGTATATAGACAGCCCATAGACTCAGAAGGAGAATCTACTATTACTGTTCTGCTCTATGCATATGGTATTGAACATATTCCTAATGATGCACTATCAACTACAAAGATTAGGACATCTTTCCCTCTCATCAGAGAAACTTGTTTTTGCAGTATGTAGTTTCAAAGAGAACCCCTACTGCTCAAAGTATCCAACATAAAGTGCTGCCCACTGTTCATCACTAAAGGATGTAACTTTATCACACTCTATCCTTCCAAGGCTTAGGGAACACAGTGGAAGAAAAGCCGGAGGTTGTGGATAACTATGAGAAACAATGTTTTACAGATATAACAGGCCAGTTACCATATGAACTCAGCAGTTTTAACAGGATGCACAAGATCTGTGTAAACTGGAGCCACACAAAATTCTCATCATAGAAAGGGAAAGAAGGCACAAAATCCTATGCTGAGCTAAGGAGCTATTGATAGATGATAGCAGCTGAGGCAGTCAGTTTTATTTAATGCCATGGTGTTTAAGGGGAGGAATAAAGTAGATCAACCAAGTATAGAAGAATATCACGGATGTATTATTTTTTTTTAAATGACACATGGTTGGAAAAGTGGTGAAGAGATAATGGATCTAGGCAGACTTGGAGTAGGTAGGGGGTTGCCTATTTCAAAACACATGCACCAAGTTCTTAAAGTGCTAATTAACACAAAAATGCCTCAAACACAACAGAATAATATTGGGTTTGTTTAGCAGCTATTTTGGTTGTTTTTAAATTTTTTATTAGTTGTATTTCATTTATAAAAATATTGTTTCATTGTTGTCTTAGATTTTACTGATGTGAACAGAAATCATGACCAAGGTAACTCTTATAAGGACAACATTTAATTGGCCTTGACTTATAGGTTCAGAGGTTCGGTCCATCATCATTAAGGCAGGGAGCAAGACAGCATCCAGGCAGACATGGTGCAGGTGCAGCTGAGAGTTGTTCATCTTACTCTAAAGGCAAACAAGACAAGACTGACTTTCAGGCAGTTAGAAAGCTCATGCCTACAGTGAGACACCCACACCAACAATGCTACACCTCCTAATAGTGCCACTCTCTGTGCCAAGCATATATAAATCCTAACAATTGTGACAGGTACATTTATTTCACCCTTTTCTCCATCCCACCACTCTCATTGGCACCCCTTCATGTAGGGCAGGGGTTTGCGAAAGGTATCCTGATTCCTGGTCAAGATAGGTCAAATCCCAGGGGATCCTAAAAGGGATGTCAGATGCATTGACAGTCTCCCAGGAGATCAGCCCCCACAGACTCCAGTAGAAAGGTTTGAGACATCTCAGTCACCTAGGGCAATGCCCCAAGCCCCTCCTTCACAGCTGAGGTTCTGACTACCAGTCAAGGATCAAGACTAATAAGTCTTAGAAGCAGGACCACGCCTCCAAATATGTAGATGAGGTCTTCCCAAGCTCTCAGGCCAAACCAATAGGAAGTACCTGCTGTCAGACACTGACCCATCCAAAAACTGTATTTAAGTATCGTGTTCAGAAGGATTAAAGATGTGCAGGAATTATTTCATCATCTGAGGGTTTCTGTCATAAGAGCTTATCACTGCCGCTTGGGGAAGAGATCTGCTTTCCCTAAATTGCCGCCACAACCTCCCCTGCACCCCTCACCAGCTACTCAGTCCAGCCAATCAACCAAAGCAGCAGTCGGGCGGGGGGGGGGGGGGGAAGAAGGACCAGCATTGGAGGCAGCGAAAAGTGTTCCCCCTCCCGGCCCGGCTCTCTCTGCTTTGTGTGATCCTGCACCCTTAGCTAGGCCAGAGATCTTCATGGGGAGCCCCAGCACACAGTCCCACACCTCCCAACACCCATAGGACTTCCTTGTTTCTTAGCCATTGCCTTTCTACTTTCACACTTTAACATCAACAATTTCTAAGAGAAAGACATCAACTTATCATAGAGATTAGGACAAACATTGTCCAAGTCAGAAAGAAACATTTCCCTATCTTTCCTAATGGAGAAGCTTTGTCTTGTCACCATTGCCAATCACTAATTAAACTTAATTATCATTTTTTTCTTGATAGTATGAATTTCAAAGCAAACCCTTCATATACACGTTCCCCATTATGTCTTCTAACACAAACAAGTACTATTAGCAGTCAACAACATTGGAGAAATGCTCCCTGGATTTCTTTTCCTGAGTTACCACACTGTTCCCAGGGGTGCTTTCTGGGAGTTTGCAATGAACTGATAAATTTATACAGCTGCAGGTGCTGCTTCCTTGCTCACCGAATGATGAGGACTAACTTCAAAGGTAAATTTTACTGAAAGTACATATTGTGGGAAAACTGTCTTTGTACATTCACTATTGACATGTCTGAAACAGAGTTCAGTTGGTATATATACTTTACGAGGAAAAATTATGCTTCATATTATCTGTAGTGACTCACATTCTCAACAATTTAAAGAATAATGAACTTACCATTTTATTTCATTGCCCCCTCTCTCTAACACACATGTGCGCGCATACACATACATGTTGCAAATGCCATTCTGAACTGATACAATTTCTCCTGATGTCCTATTATTTTGATATTAATTCAAGAACCATAGAAACCTATTAGCTTGTAGAGAGGTGGCTGCTACTCTCTTCTGTATATCACTTTATCACTTTGCTGTTTACGTTGAACATTTAGTAAATGTTATTTTTAATTTACAGAGGAATCTCAGAATGTTTCTCTTTAACTTCCAAAAATGCACAATTGAAATTTTTGTCTGAAACAAGTCCAATTCATAAAGCAGACACTCTTCTATTAATATTGTAGGGATGATCTAAAGAAAACAATTCTATTATAAAATTGAATTTACAAAACATTCCATTGATATTGCTATATTTTTTAGACATTTCTAGCTTAGAATATAAATATGCACCAATTGCCCAGTGGAGATAGTTATAAATTTCTCATGGAAACTAAGTTTTAAGTTGACAAAAATATGCTTGTACTTTCACCAGTCACCCTGCAAGCACCTGTAAGCTGGGCTCCAGCCCTTATAAATTTTACAGATCAAAAGTGTGGAATCTTCTAAGTGAAAGTAACAAAGGAGAGGCAGTGCATGTCCTGTTGCAAATAGACAAACATGGTACAGTGCACACATTGGCTTTCCATTTAGTTCATTTAATTGTCTCAGTAAACGTTGGCAGCTGTCTTCAGTAGGATGTCTTTAAATGTAAATCTATAAAGTTTAAATGTCTTTGTGAATAAATTTGTAGACTGATTTGGCAATTAATTAGATATTTTTAAGAAATTGTTTTCCAAATCTATTACACACATTGAAAAGGTTTAATAAAAAGCAGAGAATGCCATTTAAAAATATCTGGGCTTGTGAGTAATAAAAAAGAAATAATATGACATAGCTCAGTGATTTTATTCTTAGCAAATATAATTTCTCCTGAGTTATTAATTGAAGAAGAAGAGAAAAAATACAAGGCACAGTAAAGACAATTTCTCACACAGAACGCTTGGCCACTATGCTTCTTTAAATCAGTAACACAACTACTGATTCACACTCTTCTAAGGCCATCAGTACGTAGTTTTTCCTTGAAACTGTCAATATTTTTTTTCATGGTTCCACTGAACAGGAGATAAAAGAAGAGCTTTGCATCGGTTGCCAAGCCATCTTTAAAAAAATCTATATGAAGGAAAATTGATAAAACTTGTGACCTTTTCTTCTTATAGTTTAATACTTAAGGAAAAGGAGATGAAGAATTTCTTTGGCTTTCTATAATAAGAGAGTATAAATACAAAATAGGCAGGAGTTGAGTAAAAACAATCTTACAAAGAGGTGTACATGAAGAAGTCTAGCAAGCAGTGAAGTCTCAGATGCATCTCACATATCTAGGCTCCTCTTATCTGTCCATTTTCTATCTTGTAAATGACAATTCACTCCTACCGAGTTACGTGGAGATTCCAATGCACTTATAGTTACTTGTCTCATTATAATTTTTCTGTTCGGTTAATGTTTTCTGAACATCATTGCAGCAATGATCAATATATCATTAACCTTACCTTAGGTACATGTGAAGATTCTCACTGCTTTATCTATTTCTCATATATGATCTCAGCCTAAAGCACTGCTTCTTCCCTTCCTGTTACCAAAACTTTAAAGCATGGGTAAACCAAGCCATGAAGAAAATTACTTCACTAACAGTTGTGATCCCCACAATCTCTAAGTTTTCACTGTACTTTGATATTTTTAACATTGTCCTCCCATTCTTAATAGATTTTAGGAATATATTCCACTCATGCATTTTTATTTATGTGCATGTTTCTATATTTTTGTAACAGAGACTTTAATGATTATTTTATAAGTATGCAGGCAATATTAGAACAGCTTGAAAATTAGATAAGGAACCAAGAATGCATCAAAACTAGAAAATGTTTCTTCTCACACATGAAGACACAAGGTAAGGAAATTGAGATATATAATAAAACTCTATGGAAGGCACACATTTGGAGAAGGATCAAAATGAGTAGGTACAGCTCTTTCACAGATATTGCATAAAACAGGGAAGGACACAATGGCTGCCTTTCTGTTGCCATGTTTCCATGTGGTATAATCTGATTTTCATGAGTGTCAGCTCTTTCAGAACACAGGGAGGGCAGAAAATGGTCAAGAATTATCCAATGTTACGAGGAGTAAGAGATAACAAATGCACACTGACTCATACATAATTGTGAAATAAATATATGAAAGGTTTGTCCATATATGTCAATTAAATCCTAAGAACTCCTAATATGCTTTAAGTTTTTTGATAATATTTTCCGTTTTGAAGCATTTAATTCTAAATTTACATCAATAGAATTATATTTAGGACTTCTCACTTTGTATTCACTAATATATCATTTCAGTCTTTGGGCCTATTTATATTATTATATTACATTTCTTCCTGGCATGTTGAATCTATGGCATAAATATTTAAATCATGCCATTTACTTTCTGATTGGATATGTGTTTATGTAGATAATTTTGGTCATATATAAATTGACATGTATGCATTGGTAATTCTATTTCATCTAAGTTTTTTTTGTTTCCTGATCTAGTAATCTGTTAAATTCAATTTATTAAATTATGTCTTCTTATCTTTTATGTATTATTCTTTGACAGTTTCAAATGTGTGTACAATGATTTTGGTGCTTCCCCTTCCACTGGTATATTGAACCATCTCCCCTTCTTCAATTAACATTTCTATCCAACCAGTCCCACTCCTATTTCAAGATTTTTCTGTGTGTTTGAACTGTGAAATTTCAATAGTGTTACCTGCATGGGCGTGGGTGGAAACATTTTCTACGTTAAATTTAGATGAGCTGAGAGTACAACGTTGTGTCTGAATGCAGTCAGAAGGTGACTATTGCCTGCCTGTAAGGAACCTGAGAATAGCAGGCCTCAAAAGCCACCTACAGAGTGACACACTTCTTCCAATAAGGCCACACCTCGTAGTAGTACCACTCCCTAGGGGCGAGCATTCAAACACATGAAATCATGGAGGCCAAATTTTTTCAAACCACCACATTCCACTCCCTGACCACCGTGGCTGACATGTACCTGACAAGGTACTTGAGAGGTAGATGAGAGTTCTACATCTGGATTGTCAGGCAGCACAAAGAAAGCAAAATGGGTCTTCCTATAGCTTTTATGCTATTCCTGGGTCCATTTAGTTCTGCTCATATGTATCTATGTTCAAAATTTATTATTTGAGATTTGATAACCTATCAGGACTTTTGTCCATGGAGAAAACTTTTATTTCCTCTCTGAAGAAATAGTCTGTGAAGAATGCAGTCTGGAAGGAAAGCAAGATAAGTTTAGGCACGAAAGACATAAATTACAATAGTTGAAGAGCAATAATAAAATAAACTCAGTAGTGGTTAATTGACTGTAGCTTTTTCTCCTGGCAAACAATCTTGTAAGATTCTCCTCCCTTAATGTTGTCATGTCTATTGGTGTTGTCATTGTTCAGGTATAATTTAGGCAATCATTTGGTTGAGATTTTGTGGGGCTAGTTTTCATGTCATTTAGAAAGGCATTTTATTACAGCAGATGGCGGTATCTTCTGATTCTTACACTCTTTCTTCCCCATCTTCTTTGATGTTCCCTGCAATGGTAATATTATAGATGTATCAATTGATTCTGAGCATCCCATAATCAGTTTTTGTCTATAGTCTGAATAGTACTGACTTTTTTGCAATGGTCTAAATTTCCTACAAAGAGTAACATGCTTGATGAAGTTTTCACTGTAGAGATCTGTCACTCCGGTGTTACATACATATTTTGATTGGCACTTCCATATTAATGGCGAAGAGATTTATTAGAGCTCATAATTCCAGGATACAGTCCAATATTCCGGGACAGTCACAGCAGTAGAAGTTTAAGACAGCTTATCACATTACACCAATAATCAAGAGGGAAAAACTAAATAATGTATCATCAGGACTTATGTTAATGTCACTGATTTTTAGTCTTGCACTGGAAAAGAAACTTCTTGAACTGTGCAAGAATAAATGGAAATTTTGTAGCTTATTGTTGTGCCACCAGTAGGAGGGCAAAAATATGATATAATAGATACTCTGAGAGAAAGCCGGCTGGAAAGAAAGCAAGATAAGTTTAAGGATTAAAAAAACATAGATAAGAAAAATTGAAGAGCCATGATATAATAAACTCTGTGAAAGCAGTGCAAGGTTGGAATAGAAAGATTAAAGGAAAATTTTTCATGTGTGCTCCATGAGGTGTTAGCTTGATATATTTCTCTAGATATCAGCTCTGCATTATATAGAGATTTGCTCAAAATGTAATCCTCTATTATTATCACAGTAATATTTTGTCAAGAATTGATGAAGTCCTAAATCTCTCCTCCCAAACCATAAATGTAAATAATTTCCTGTTAAAATTCTGCTGCTATCCCTAGAATGTATTCTCTCTATAAAGTAGTTTTATTTGTTTGCAGTCTGACTTGGAACTTTTTATTTGTTTTTCTGACTAAGTGTGGAAGCTTCTGACAAATATTTTCATGATGACTAAGTATTTTTTTTTCCTTTTTTTATTTTTTTTATTAACTTGAGTATTTCTTATATACATTTCAACTGTTATTCCCTTTCCCGGTTTCCGGGCAAACATCCCCCTCCCCCCTCCCCTTCCTTATGGGTGTTCCCCTCCCAACCCTCCCCCCATTGCCGCCCTCCCCCCATAGTCTAGTTCACTGGGGGTTCAGTCTTAGCAGGACCCAGGGCTTCCCCTTCCACTGGTGCTCTTACTAGGATATTCATTGCTACCTATGGGGTCAGAGTCCAGGGTCAGTCCATGTATAGTCTTTAGGTAGTGGCTTAGTCCCTGGAAGCTCTGGTTGCTTGACATTGTTGTACTTTTGGGGTCTCGAGCCCCTTCAAGCTCTTCCAGTTCTTTCTCTGATTCCTTCAACGGGGGACCTATTCTCAGTTCAGTGGTTTGCTGCTGGCATTCGCCTCTGTATTTGCTGTATTCTGGCTGTGTCTCTCAGGAGCGATCTACATCCGGCTCCTGTCGGTCTGCACTTCTTTGCTTCATCCATCTTGTCTAATTGGGTGGCTGTATATGTATGGGCCACATGTGGGGCAGGCTCTGAATGGGTGTTCCTTCAGTCTCTGTTTTAATCTTTGCCTCTCTCTTCCCTGCCAAGGGTATTCTTTTTCCTCATTTAAAGAAGGAGTGAAGCATTCACATTTTGATCATCCGTCTTGAGTTTCGTTTGTTCTAGGGATCTAGGGTAATTCAAGCATTTGGGCTAATAGCCACTTATCAATGAGTGCATACCATGTATGTCTTTCTGTGATTGGGTTAGCTCACTCAGGATGATATTTGATATACAGACTCTAGATTCAACTGTACACACCTAAGACATGAAAGAGAGAAAGAGAGAAAGAGAGAGAGAGAGAGAGAGAGAGAGAGAGAGAGAGAGAGAGAGAGAGAGAGAGAGAGGTGAGGGATTGAGCCAGCAGGAGTTGGGGAGGTAAACATCAGGAAGTAATAGGGACAAATGTGGACATAGCACAGTGATACATCTACATCACAATGTTATAACGAAGTATTAAAGCTATATGTAAGTCACTAAAAATAGATCAGATCTCTAGAAGAACTGTGTTTTTTCTTATATGAAAGAAAGCTCTTGTACAAAAACAAGCAGAATTTTTCAAACACTAACACCATTGTGGACTGAATTGTATGCCTTTGGATTTTAGGTACCACACTCCTAATGTGCAGTGTTATTACATATGGATATAGTAATCCAGTGAGGCAATTAAGGAAATAAAAGTGAGGCCATATTACAATAGGAACATTTAGCTTATACATAGAGTAAAAGGTAAGGCTTTTTTCTCTTCACAAAGTGAAGAAGCAAATTGAAAATCTAACAAGGGCATCAAGGTCTACAAGAAAGGGGTTGCAGCATGGCTAGAGGCCTCCAAGCCCTTTACCTCACACATTCCACATCCTAGAATCAAGGAAAATAACTTTTGAGGTTTAATTCATCACACTTGTAACATTTTGTTATGGAATTCCAAATAGAAGAGAAAGTGTTAAGATACATACTCACAGTAAGAAATATCATTTTTGGTTTTAGAGCATTTAGAGAAAAGTGAACTACAAGAATGAAGGTCCTGATGTCGAGTTGTTTATAATTATATAATTACTAGCAAAAATCTAGTTTCTGTCTTAAGATCTATTTATGAAATTTCATGTATTCTGAGTTGACATTTTGAGTAATTGATTTAGAAAAATTAACTAGTCTCTTCCATTTGCTTGTGTGTCAAGTGCCACCATTCTTTATAGAAAAGATTGTTTTCCCCCATTAATATTGACAGTACTTTTGTCAAAAACAAATTGCTCTTGATAAAAGATTTATTATTAGGCTCTTGATTTGATGGTGTGTTATATTGGCCTATGTATCTGCATTTATGCCACTATTATGTTTTACCTGCTATAGTTTTTAAACTATACTTTGGAGTCATAAAATATGATTTTTTGCTGTGTTTTTTTTCTGTAAGATGAGTTTGACCAGTCATAAAGTTTGTGTATTTATATAAAATCTACATTTCTTATTTAAATAATGGGATTACAATTTGTTAGGGACCGTGTTCATTCTGTCCATCATTTCAGTGGGATAAATATTTATTTTAATCTTTGAATTAAAGATTTTCAATTTTAGTATAGGTGTTCTTTATAATACCTTCATTAGCTATTAAATAGCTTTGGTGGCAGATTTTTACTTCATTTTTATTTTCGGACTGGTTTTCAATGAATTCTAGTAGTACATTAAGTTAAAGTAACACCAGTACAGCCCTTCATACAGAATGCTAGAGAAACCAGATTTGTAACTTTTCCCTGTTGAGTGTAACATTAATTAAAAGCCTATTGAAAAAGCTACTATTTGGTGGTTTTAATGATTTATTTGGTTGATATGTCTACTATGTTTGACGATTTGCATATATTAAACCACTTTTGCATCCTTGAGATAAATGCCACTTGATATTGAGTAATATTCATAATGGTCCAATGGATTCAATTTACAGTTTTGTTGAATTTATTTCCATGTACATGGGTGAAAATTATTAGCCAATTATTTTTGTTGTTCTGTTCTCTGATTTTGTAGCAGAAAAATGTTGATTTCATAGAACAGGCTTGAATGAATTTTCCCCTTGATTATCTCAGAAACTTTCTAAATTATTATTTTTAGATACTACTGAAACATGTTTTAATTATGTATCTTTTAGATATATTAATATTATTGTGAAAATAGACTAATATGGTACATGTTACTTATGCATCTGTTATGCATGTGTATAAACATAAATTATATATGTATATGAATTGTATATATATGAGTATAGTGAAGCAAATGTCCTTGTTATATGTTGGAGTATCTTTTGGGTATATGCCCAGGAAAGGCATAGCTGGGTCCTCAGGCAGAACTGTTTCCTATTGTCTGAGGAACCACTAGAATGCTTTCCAGAGTGTTTGTTCCACCTAACAGAAGCTGGAATCAACCCAGATGCCCCTCAACAGAGGAATGATACAGAAAATGTGGTATATTACACAATGGAGTACTACTCAGTTATTAGCAGCAATGATTTCTTGAAATTTTCAGGCAAGTAGATAGAACTAGGAAATATCATACTGTATAAGGTAACCCAGTCACAAAAGAACATCCATGGTATATACTCATTGGTAAATGGACATTGCCAAAAAGAAGCTTGGAATACCCACAACACAGCTCACAGACCATATGAAACTCAAGAAGAAAGACGATCGTACCAAAATGTGGATGCTACACTATTCGGTACTATTCAGTAGGGTTAAGAGAGAGAGAGAGAGAGATCTGGAAGGGAGAGAAGACAGGGAGAGAAAAAGGAGGACCAGATCAGATTTGGGAGGAGATGGAAGAGAAATACAGAGGGTCATGAATTTAAAAGTAGTTGTATAGCAGTGGGGGAGGAGGAACTGGGCGTAGTCACTAGAAAGTCCCAGATGGTAGGGACTCAAGAGATTCCCAGGACCCAACAGGAAGGACTTTATCCAAAATACAGAACAAAGGAGAGAAAGAACCTGAAGAGACCATGTACAGTGGATAGGCATGGCCCCTGTTGAGAGATGGGGCCACCCATCCACCTCAAAAATATTAATCCAGAATTCCTCCCCTCAAAATGAAATGCAGGGACAAAGAGTGGAGCAGAAACTCAAGGAAAGACATTCAGAGACTGCCCCACCCAAGGACCATCCCATCGGCTGACACCAAACCCAGACACTATAGCTGATGCCAAGAAGGGCTTATTAACAGTAGCCTGATATAGCTGCCCCCCCTGAGAGGCTCTGCCAGAGCTGCACCAATACAAATGGGGATGTACACAGACAAACATTGGACTGAGCCTGGAACCCCAGTGGGGAAGTTAAGACAAGGACTGTAGGAGGTGAAGAGGTTTGCAACCTTACAAGAAGAAGAAACAATATTAATCATCAGACCCCCAAATGCACCCAGGGACTAAACCACCAATCAAAGAGTACACGGAGTACCCAACACTCCAGCTTCTGGATATGTAGCAGAGGACTGCCTTATCTGGCATCAGCGGGAGGGAAGCTGGTGGTCCTGTGGAGGCTTGATGACCCAGGATAGATCAACACTAGGCTGCTTAGGCAGGAGTGGATGGTCGGGGGCGAGGGGGGGGTGCACCCTCAGAGAGGCAGGAGAAGAGAAGAGGGGATAGGGGACTTGTGGAGAGGAAACTTTATTTACTTTTGAAATGTAAATAAATAAAATAACCTACAAAAGGAAATCATAATACTCACCCGGTAAAATTATCATCTCAGACTTAGTGCTGAATAAACTCACCCTTTCTAGTTCTTTCTGAAGTCTGGATGCCTGGTTCCACTCAGCTGTTCTGGCTCAAACTACTCTCCAAGACGACTGATTCATTCTGGCTTCTTTCAGCTTCTCACTAAATTGCTCATCTTGGTCTCAAACTAACTCTGGCAATCTAATTTTCTGGTTCATTCTCATTCTCTGGCTCATTCTGTCTTTGCAGACATGCATTTAACTGCACAAACTCATGAATGAATAAAGCTCCACTGTACTGCATAAACTTATCTGAACTTCAGCCCTCCAATTATATGTTCAACAATGGCTGCCTCCTTTTATAGATTAACCATAGGTAAATTGTTTGGAATTAAAAGTGTATACTAAGGACATGTCAATATTCCATGCAGTTCATACTGTAATTCAGGGTGTGTCTGAATTTCAGCCAGATTACGCAGCTGTAGAAGATCTTTGGATATGAGCTTTTACCAGAACTGCCATGTTGCTAGATTAAAATCATGTATAGACAAACTATAAAGTATAACATTTCTGAAAAAAATTCATCAAGCAATCTAGATAGATTGTTCTTTCTAACATGCTTAGAAATGTTATTAAATCTTAATTATAGCTTTTAAACACTCTGATTATTATTTACTTAAATTATCAAAGCATGGTAAATAAAATAGTTTATTTCTGTCACTGCATTGCAACAAGATAATTATTGATGGAATAAGGCTTCCTCTGAAGCACATGACTCCACATAAATATCCTACTCATAAATTTGATCATGTATTGTGCACTCTTTATGAAAAGCTTTAGCTTTATTATTTAATGTAATATTCTTTAAATTCATTTTTATTAGTAGCATTTTTAAACATTTCTTGACTCTTCTCTCATACATTACAACCTGACAGCAATTTTCCCTCCCTTTACTCCTCCCAGTATCTCTCTTCCCCTCTTCCGCAGATCTCCTCTTACATTTCTTTTCAGGAAAGAACACGGCTTCCTGGGCTTTCAACAGAACATGGCATAGCAAGTTACAATAAGACTATGCACAAACCCTCAAATCAAGGCTGCATGTGGCTAAGAACAGGCAAAAGAGTCAGAAACATTACCACTGGTTGGAGGCCCTTAACAACATCAAGCTATAAAACCACAACATATATGCAGAGAAATTAGCAGAGACCAATGTAAGCTTTAGTCTCTGGGGCCTGTATGACCCCTTTTTAGTTGATACTGTGGGTTGTTTTCTTGGGGTAGGCTTGACCCTTCTGGCTCCTATAATCCTTCCTGCTCCTTTTCCATGAGGTTCCCAGAATTCTGCCAATGATTGGCTGTGGGTTTCTGTATCTGCTCCAGTTAGTTGCTGGTTGAATTGGGTAGGCAGTGATCTATGAGTGTAGTAGAATATCATTGGGAACCATTTCACTGGGTTAGAGTTTTGTTTTGTTTTGTTATGTTTTTCTTGAAGTGTGTGTGTGTGTGTGTGTGTGTGTGTGTGTGTGTGTGTTTGCCAGTCATGTTTGGTTCTATCCTTGGGCTCTGGGCTATCCAGTATATGGATTTTTAAAGTTATAACTTTCAAATGTGTTGGATCTACATACTCATGTGTTTAGGTTTATTTTTAAATATACTTCATGACATAATTTTCTGAGAAAAATGATATAAATGTAGGTAGACATTCTTGAAAAGCTTTTTGAAAAGTGTATGCTACATGCTTAAAACGCTAATTGTTGCGCTTGTTGCTTTTCCCTCCTTTTCTCCCTCATACACTCTTCTGTAAACTTATAGTGTATGGATTCCCATGGATCTCTCACATTTTAATAGATGCAACATTGTTAACTGCAGAAAATAAAGCTTGCTTCTTCAAAACTATAGAAATTGTGGGTCGTCATAAGAATGCCAAAACTCTCAGTATTCAAATTAGAGTAAGTATATATTCTACTCAAGCTCTTGAGCATCTGGTGTAGAATGGAATGATCCTTACCAACTGCTTCTTCAACAAATTACCTAAAAATTCTAGGAGTTGGATATAACCAAAAGTTAGGGATTTACAGTTGTGAAGATTTAGCAGCTCTTACACGGTAGCTCTTACAATGCAGCAATGAAAATGATACTGGAATATTTTCCTCTAGAGGCTTTAAGAATTTGTTTCAATTTTTGGTGCCTCCTCTCTGTTCAGAAAGCTGGCAGTGGAGCATAGTTTTGTTTCTCTCTCAAGTCTCTTTTGTTCACAGAATTATTTTATGATGACCAAATAAATTTCGTAGTACAAAGAGTGGGACTGCCCTTGCTCCTAAAGTTTCTCTTTCTTCTTCTTCTTTTTGTTTGCATTAAAATTGTTTTTATTTTTATTGGATATATCTTTATTTACATTTTCAAATGTTATTCGCTTTCCCTGTTTCCTATCCATAAGCCCTCCCCCTCTCCTTCTTCAATAATGGTGTTCCCTTCACAATCCACCCCCTTCACCACCCCAGTGACACTGGGGGTCCAACCTTGGC
Organism: Rattus norvegicus; assembly: GCF_021556685.1. Taxonomy (NCBI): domain Eukaryota; kingdom Metazoa; phylum Chordata; class Mammalia; order Rodentia; family Muridae; genus Rattus; species Rattus norvegicus. Next base: position 45,625,942 of record NC_141538.1, read on the forward strand.
AGGACCACAGGTTTCTCCTTCCTTTGGTGCCCAACAAGGCCATACTCTGCTATATATGCAGCTGGAGCCCTGGGTCAGACCATGTATAGTCTTTGGGTAGTGGTTTGGTCCCTGGAAGCTCTGGTTGGTTGGCATTGTTGTCCTTATGCCAACCCTCAGCTCTTCCAATCCTTTCTCTAAATACTCCAACTGGTATCCTGTTTTCAGTTCAATGGCATTTGCCTTTGTATTTGACATACTCTGTATGTGTCTCTCAGGAGCATCTATATCCAGATTTTCTATCAGCATGTACTTCTTAGCATCATCAATCTTATCTAGTTTTGGTGGATATATATATATATATATATATATATATATATATATATATATATATATATAATCATATACCTAATGAGCTGAATACCCATGTGGTGCAGGCTCTGAATGGCCATTCCTTCAGTCTCTGCTCCAAATTTTGCCTCCGTATCCCCTCCTATGAATATGTTCATTCCCCCTTTTAAGAAGGAGTGAAGCATTCATATTTTGGTCATCCTTCTTCTTGAGCTTCTTGTAGTCTGTGGGTTGTATCTTGGGTAATTCAAGCTTTTGGGCTAATATCCACTTATCAGTGAATGCATACTATGTTTGTTTTTCTGTGATTGGGTTACCTCACTCAGGATGATATTTTCTACTTCAAACCATTTGCTTATGAATTTCATGAAGTCATTGTTCTTGATAGCTGAGTAATACTCCATTGTGTAGATGTACCATATTTTTTGGTATCCATTCCTCTGTTGAAGGGAATCTGTATTGTTTCTAGCTTCTGACTATTATAAGTAAGGCTGCTGTAAACATTGTGGAGCATGTGTGTTTGTTGTATGTTGGAGCATCTTTTGGGGATATACCCAGGAGAGGTATAGCTGGATCCTCATGTAAGGCAGTGTCCAATTTTCTGAAAAAACTCCAGACTGATTTCCAGAATGGTTGTTCCAGCTTCCAATCCTACCAACAATGGAGGAGTGTTCCTCTTTCTCCACATCCTTGCCAGCATCTGTTTTTATCTGAGATTTTTATCTTAGCCATTCTGACTGGTATGAGGTGGAATCTCAGGGTTGTTTTGATTTGTACTTCCCTGATGACTAAGGATATTGAATATTTCTTTAGGTGCTTCTTGGCCATTCGATATTCTTCAGTTGAGAATTCTGTGTTTAGCTCTGTACCCCATGTTTTAATAGGGTTATTTGGCTCTCTGGAGTCTCCCTTCCTGAGTTCTTTGCATATTTTGGATATTAGCCCTCTATCATATGTAGGATTGGTAAAGATCTTTGCCCAATCTCCTAGTTGCTGGTTCTGTCCTAATGACAGTGTTATTTGCCTTACAGAAGCTTTGCAGTTTTAAGAGGTCCCATATAATGATTCTTGATCTTAGAGCATAAGCCATTGATGTTTTGTTCAGGAAATTTTCCCCAGTGTCCATGTGAGCGAGACTCTCCCCACTTTTCCTTCTATCAGTTTGAGTGTATCTGATTTGATGTGGAGATCCTTGATCCAGTTAGACTTGAGCTTTGTACAGGGTGATAAAAATGGATTGATTTGCATTATTCTACATGCTAACCTCCAGTTGAACCAGCACCATTTCTTGAAAATGCTATTATCCATTGGATGGTTTTAGGTGTTTTGTCAAAGATCAAGTGACCACAGATTTGTGTGTTCATTTGTGGGTCTTCAATTCTATCCCACTGACCTACTTGCCTGTTTCCGTACCAATACCATATAGTTCTTATCATTATTGCTCTGTAATACTGCTTGAGATCAGGGATGGTGATTACCCCAAAAGTTCTTTTGTTGTTGAGTATAGTTTTCAGTATCCTGGTTTCTTTCATTATTCCAAATGAATTTTCAAATTGCTCTTTTTAACTTTTTAACTAGTCCCTGATTTTAGCGGGATTGCTTCAAGTTTCTTTCCACTTAGGTTGACGATAGCTACTGATTTGGTGTATACTGCTTTTACTATGTTTATCTATGAGCGTTGAATTCCTGATATTTCCAGGACTTTTATTATGAAGGGGTATGGAATTTTGTCAAATGCTTTCTCAGCATCTAATGAAATGATCATGTGGTATTTTTCTTTGAGTTTGTTTATATAGTGGATTACGTTGAAGGTTTTCTCTGCCTCTCTGGGATGAAGCCTACTTGATCATGATGGATGATCATTTTGATGTGTTCTTGGATTTGCATTAGGAGAATTTTATTGAGTACTTTTGCCTCAATATTCATAAAGGAAATTGGTCTGAAGTTCTCTTTCTTTGTTGTGTCTTTGTGTGGCTTAGGTAAAAGTGTAATTGTGGCTTCATAGAAGGAATTTGGTAGTGCTATGTCTGTTTCTATTTTGTGGAATAGTTTGGACAGTATTGCAGTGAGGTTATCTATGAAGGCCTAATAGAATTTTGCACTAAACCCCTTTGGTCCTGGGGTCTTTTTGGTTGGGGGGCATTTAATAACTACTTCAATTTCTGTAGGAATTATAGGGTTGTTTACATGGTTTATCTTATCCTGATTTAACTTTGGTACCTGGTATTTGTCTAGAAAATGTCCATTTCCTCAAGATTTTCCATATTTGTTTCATATATGTATTTGTAGTAGGATCTGGTTATTTTTTGAATTTCCTCAGAATTTGTTGTTATTTCTCCCTTTTCATTTCTGATTTTGTTAATTTGGATTCTGTCTCTGTGCCCTCTGACTAGTCTTTCTAAGGGTTTATCTTGTTGATTTTCTCAAAAATCCAGCTCCTTTTTTGTTGTTTTTGTTGAGATGTATAGTCTTTTTGTTTCTACTTCTTTGATTTCAGCCCTGAGTTTGATAATTTCCTGCCTTTTATTCCTCTTGGGTGCATTTACTTCTTTTTGTTCCAGAGCTTTTAAGTGTGTTCTCAAGCTGCTGAGGTATTCTGTCTCCTGCTTCTTTTTGTAGGCACTCAGAGATATGATTTTTCCTCTTAGCATGGCTTTCATTATGTCCCGTAAATTTGGGTATGTTTTGCCCTCATTTTCATTAAATTCTAAGAATTCTTTAGTTTCTATCTTTATTTCTTCCTTGACCATGTTATCATTGAGTAGAGTGTTGTTTATCTTCCATATATATTTTCATGTTATTGAAGACCAGCCTTAGTCTGTGGTGATCTGATAGGATGCACGGGATTATTTCTATCTTCTTGTATCTATCGAGGCCTGTTTTGTTACTGATTATATGGTCAATTTTGGAGACGGTATCATGAAGTTCTCAGAAGAAGTTATATTCTTTTGTTTTAGGTTGGAAAGTTCTCTATATATTTATTAAGTCCATTTGGTTTATAACTTCTGTTAGTTTCTCTATGTCTCTTTTTAATTTCTGTTTCAATGATCTGTTTATTGATGAGAGTGGAGTTTTGAAACCTCCTACTATTATTGTGTGAGGTGCAATGTGTGCTTTGAGCTTTAGTAAGGTTTTTTTTTCCTTTATTAACTTGAGTATTTCTTATTTACATTTCGATTGTTATTCCCTTTTCCGGTTTCCAGACCGACATCCCCCTAACTACTCCCCCTCCCCTTCTATGTGGGTGTTCCCCTCCCCATCATCCCCACAATACCGCCCTCCCCCCAACAATCACGTTCACTGGGGTCCCAAATGGCATTAGGTGTTTTCCTCTAGAGTCAGAAATGTGGGCAGAGTGTAGTCTCTTCTGGCTTCCCAGGCATGTCTGCCCCTCTGAAGGTTTAGCTCTCCCTCCCACAGAATTTGGGTGCAGAGATCTGTTGATCTGGTCCGTTCAGGTCCTGGTAGTGTCTGGAGCACAGGGGACCTGCAGCTCCAGTGCCCCTATCTTCCAGTTCCCAGAGGCCATATACAGTTTCCTCTTGGGCCAGGGATGTGGGCAGGGGTTGGCAGTATTGGTGGTCTCTTCTGCTCTGCAGTCTCAGGAGTACCCACCTGTCCCAGAGGTGAGCTCTCTCTCCCATGGGGTTTGGGAGCAGTGAGCTGCAGGCGGGGATCAGTGAGGTTGGGAATCCAGCTTGGATTTAATGAAGACCTGTTTTTGCAGCTTTCCAGGAGAACATCTTTGTAGGAACATGCCAGGATTCCCGTACTTGTGGATCAACCTCTTTTCTGCAAACTCTAGGATTAATCTCTGCAGAGTGTATTCCAAGCCTCCTGTTCCTAGATTCTGGAGGATGAAGTAGCTGAAAAGTGAAGTAATCTTCAACTTCCGGTCCCTACATGCTTTTTTTTTTTAAATGAATGTAGGTATTGTATTTAGAGCATAGTTATTTAAGACTGAGATTTCATCTTGGTGGATTTTTCCTTTGATGAATGTAAAGTGTCTTTCCTTATATTTTTTGATAACTTTTGGTTCAAAATCAATTTTATTCAATATTAGAATGGCTACTCCATGTTTTTTCTTTGGACCATTTGTGTGGAAATTTGTTTTCCAGCTCTTTACTCTGAGGTAGTGCCTGTTTTAGTCTCTGAGGTGTGTTTACTGTATGCAGCAAAATGCCAGGTCCTCTTTACATATCCAGTCTGTTAGTCTATGTCTTTGTATGAGGAAATTGAGCCCATTGATTTTAAGATATATTAAGAAATAGAGATTGTTGCTTCCTTTTACATTTGTTGTTAGAGTTGGAATTATGTTTGTGTGACTGTCTTCTTTTGTGTCGTTGCAAGGAGATTACTTTGTTGCTCCCTCCGTGTGTTGGAGTTTTCCATCTATTATCATTTATAGGGCTGGATATGTATAAAGATATTGTGTAAATTTAGTTTTGTCATGGAATATCTTGGTTTCTCCATCCATATTAATTAATATTTTTGATGGATATAGTAGCCTGGGTTGACATTTGTGTTCCCTTATGGACTGAATGACATCTGTCCAGGATCTTCTGACTTTTATAGTCTCTGATGAGCAGTCTGGTGCAATTCTGATAGGTCTGCCTTTATATGTTACTTGACCTTTTTTACCTTACTGCTTTTAAAATTCTTTGTTTGTTTGTTTGTTTGTTTGTTTTTGTTTTGTACATTTGGTGTTTTGACTATTATGTGACAGGAGGAATTTCTTATTTGGTCCAATCTATTTGTAGTCCTGTAAGCTTCTTGTATGTTTATGGACATCTATTTCTTTAGGGTAGGGAAGTTTCATTCTATAATTTGGTTGAAAATATTTTCTGGCCCTTAAAGTTCAGGTTCTTCACTCTATTTTATACTTATTATCCTTAGGTTGGATCTTCTCATTGTTTCATGGATTTCCTTTATGTTTTGGGCTAGAAGCTTTTTGCATTTTATGTTATCTTTGATGGTTGTTTTGATGTTTTCTATGGCATGTTCTGTCCTTGAGATTCTCTCTCTTATCTCTTGGAATCTGTTGGTGATGCTTGCATCTATGACTCCTGATCTTTTGCCTAGATTTTCTATCTCCAGGGTTGTCTCTGTTTGTGCTTTCTTTATTGTTTCTTTTTCCATTTTTAAATCCTGGATGTTTTTGTCCATTTCCTTCACATGTTTGGTTGTGTTTTCCTGTAATTCTTTAAGGGATTCTTTAAGGAATTTTTGTGTTTTCTCTTTAATGGCTTCTATTTGTTTACTTGTGTTGTCCTGTATTTCTTTAAGGGAGTTATTTATGTCCTTCTTAAATTAACTCCATCATCATCATAAAATGTGATCCAAATCTTGCTTTTCCAGTGTGTTTGGTTATCCAGTATTTGCTTTGGTGGGAGAACTGGGCTATGATGATACCAAGTAGTCTTAGTTTCTCTTGCTTAGGTTCTTGTGCTTTCCTCTCATCGTCAGGTTGTCTCTGGTGTTGGCTTGTCTTACTTACTCTGAAAGTGGCTTGGCACTCCTGAAGGCTTGTATGTCAGCTCTCCTGTAGACCTGTTTTCTTTCAGCTGGACCTGGGAACAGAAAGCTGTGCTCCTAGGTCTGTAGGCACTCCTAAAGCCTGGCTTTCCACTCTAATTGTAGAAAGAAACTAGAAGTGTCCTGCCCTTGACTGTTTCAGAGGACACATATGGCACTAGCCAATTTCCTCTTGGGTCAGGAATGTTGGTGGAAAGTATTTGTTGACTCTGGGTTTTCAGAAATGCCTCTACTTCTGAGAGTCCTGTTCTCTCCCCTATGGTATTTGGGTGCAGGGAGCTGTGGTATCGGTTAAGTTCAGTTCTGGGCACAGTCAGAAACCAGCCAGTTCCTGCTGCTGACTGCTCCTGTCTCTCTGTATCCAGAGGCACTATGCAGTTTCCTCTTGGGCTAGAAATGTGGACAGAAGTGTGCAGAAGTGGTCAAAAGTGGGCAAAAGTGGCAATCTGTCCTTAGGTCTCTGGGTACTCTTAATGTTTCAAACAGTAGTTCTATGTTTTAGCCTGCAATCCTACTTAGGAAGAAACAAGTTAAATTAATGAGTAATTTACATTTAAATAGCCAAAACCAAACTAAATTCAACATGATTTTATGAGAATGTGGGATCATATGTAATTTATATGTCTGACACTAATATTAATTTTGCAATTTCTTCACTAAAGGAAATTATGTCATATATTTTATATGTATTATGCAATTTCTGCACACATATTTTATAAGTTAACTAATATTACATTGGAGTTTATCTTGAATTATTTCTCTAAAAAGAAGAGTAAGTTATGCTAACGCTAGATATGTACCATCAAGCATCTTGAAACCATTGACTGAGCATTTACAGGGCTATTACAATAAACTTGGAAGTGATCTCTTGTCTCATTACAAGAGAATGACTGCCCTCTAGTGGTTTCTGGATTTTTGTAAACACAAGGAACAATTTTATTTCCAATTTACTCAAAAATTGTAAATTAAAGATAAAAAAGTTTCCAATTATTCTAAATATTACAATAAAACATATGTACTACTCTGAAATATATCTAAAAATATCTCCACTATAAATACCGCTTACAGTTTTTTAATAAGCCTGTAATATTTACTAATGCTTAAATTGAAAATACAAGGCTTTACTTATTAGATCAGTTTTCAATACATTCTACTAATACTAAGATTACTTACTGAAAGGTGACTATCTACTCTGACCTATGCTCCATCAGATGGACTTAAAACATGTTAACTTGATTAAATCTATTTCATACTTTATTTTGTCTTAAACCACCATATCTGATACTTAAATTGCCCACAAAAAGAATGAAATAACATGTGAAGATAATTTTATGAGTAAATATCACTAATTTGAAAGTGTCAGTTTAGCCTGAGTGTGGTAGCTTTTTCTTCTACTACTAGCAGAATATTTACAAGTTTGAAAACAACTATGCTCTGCTATACATATAATAATATACATTAAAATATACAAAGAAGAAATAAAGGTGTCACCATTTACATATGATATAATAGTATTCTTAAGCAGCTCCAAAAATTCTACTAGAGAACTTCTCCAGCTGATGAACAATTTCAGCAACTTGGCTGAACATAAAATTAACTCAAATAAATCAGTAATCTTCTTTATACAAATGATAAACAGGCTGAGAAAAAAATTAAGGAAACAACTCCATTCACAATTGTCACAAATAATATAAAATATCTTGGGGTAACTCTAACCAAACAGGTGAAATATCTGTATGACAAGAACTTCAAGTCTCTCAAGAAAGAAATCGAAGATCTCGGAAAATGGAGAGATAACCAATGCTCATGAATTGGAAGAATTCACATAGTAAAAATGTCCATCCTACCAAAAGCAATCTACATATTCAATGCGATCCCTATCAAAATCCCCACACAATATTCAAAAACAATGAAAAGAGCAATTCTCAAAATCATCTCGAAAGGCAAAAAAAAAAACCCAGATTAGCAAAAACAATTATTTTTTTTCCTTTTTTCATTGGATTTTTTTTTGCATTTCAAATGTCATCACCTTTTCCAGTTTCCTGTCAATAAGCGTCCAATTCCAAACCCTCTTCCCCTGTATCTATGAGGGTGTTACCCCACCCAGCCATGCACCCACCCACCCATGCACCCACCCACCCATGCACACATCCACCCACGCACCCGTGCATCCACCCATGCACCCATGCACCTATACTCTTCCCGCCTCTCCGCCCTGATATTCCCCTACACTGCAGCATGGAACTTGGCAGGACCAAAGCTTCTTCTACCATTGATGGCTAACAAGGTCATTCTCTGCGACATATGCATGAGAGCCATAAGTTTGTCCATGTGTACTCTTTGGATGGTGGTTTAGTCTCTGGGAGCTCTGGTTGGTTAGTATCGTTGTTCTTATGGGGTTGAAAACCCCTTCAACTCCTTCAATCCTTTCTCCAATTCCTCCACTGGGGGCTCTGTTATGAGTTCCGTGGTGGGCTATGAGCATCCCCCTCTGTATTTCTCATGGATCTTGCAGAACTTCCCAGGAGACAGCTATATAATGCTCCTGTCAGCATGCATTCCTTGGTATCAGCAATATTGTCTGGTTTTGGTGGCTGTATGTACATGGGCTGGATCCCTAGGTGGGGCAGGCTCTAGATGGCCTTTCCTTCTGTCTCTGCTCCAAACTTTATCTCCACATTTCCTCCTATGAATATTTTTGTCCCCCCTTGTAATAAGGACTGAAGCATCCACACTTTGGTCATTTTTTCTTCATGTGGTCTGAGGAGAGTCTGGGATAGGATCCTTCCAGTTTCTGTAAAAACAATTTTTAACAATAAAAGAGTGGCTGGGAGAATCACCATCCCTGACCTCAAGTTCTACTTCAGAGCAATAGTGATAAAAACGGCATGGTATTTGTACGGAGATATACACGTTGATCAATGGAATAGAATTGAAGACTTAGAAATAAAACTATATACTTCCTAGTAATTGATCTTTGACAAAGAAACCAAAAAATGATGCTTGTTCTGTCTTTTAAGATTATGCTGAAATTTCCTTCTATGGAAATGATGTGTCACTAGTTGGCAACATATATTACCATGTGAACATTTACAAAATAAGAAAAGGAGGAGTTAGTTTAGAGTGATAGAAATACCTACCTGACCTACTAAGAAACATGATTTTAGTGTATATTTTGTACAATACAATCATAAAAATTTCTTAAGAAATCATAGATGTGAATTATTTTTAAAATAAAAATGAAAACAGTAAAATAGTTATACACTAATATTCTTTACAAAGCAGGCAAAGAGTTGAGTGCATAAGAATGGGAAGAGTTGTGAGGGAATGAATACTGTAATACATTATTTGAAAAATCAAGAGGTCTAATGAAAGTGAGAAAATAAAATTTAAAAAAATGGTTAAAAAGATAATGAAAAAAAGAAAGCATCTTCAATAAATGGTGCTTTTCTAACTGGCAGTCTGTGTGTAGAAAAATGAAAATAGGGCTCTCCATGTGCACCAAGATTTGGGGCTGTCCCACGGCCCTTGGATACAAACTGCAGAGAACTGGTCTGCCAGGAGTGCTCTCCCTCCTAAGCCCATGGTTAGGACCCAACTTCCTATCCCCTGACTATCCAAAGAGAGACCTGCCAGAGTGCATAGGACTTTGGAACCACAGGAGACAGGACCTTTCCTGTCTCCATGTGCAACCAGAGCCAGGAATATTCCACAGCCCTCAGATGCAAAACCTGCCACAGAGAGCTGGTCTGCCAGGAACACTCTCACTCCTAAGATCACAGGCACTCAGGCTCATAGGACCAAAGGAGGGACAAGCTCCGGTCAGAGATAGCAAGATTAACTAACATCAGAGATAACCAGATGGTAACAGGCAAGTGCAGGTATCTAAGTAACAGAAACCAAGACTAGTTGGCATCCTAAGAACCAGTTTGTCATCCACCAGAGCAAATATTGGATATCCCAACACACCGGAAATGCAAGATTTGTATATAAAATCACATCTCATGATGATGATGATAGTGGACTTTACGGTGGACATAAATAACTCTCTTAATGAAACACAGGACAACACAGGTAAAAAAAAGTAGAAGCCCTTGAAGAGGAAACACAAAAATGTCTTAAAGAATTGTAGAAAAACACAGCCAAACAGGGAAGGAATTGAACAAAACCATCCAGGATCTAAAATGGAAATAGAAGTAATAAAGAAATATTAATGGAAACAACTTGAGAGATAGAAAACCTAGGGAAAAAATCAGGAGTCATAGATGCAAGCATCACCAAGAGAATACAAGAGACTGAAGAGAGAATCTCAAAGGCAGAAGATACAATAGAAAACTTTGACACAATAGTCAAAGAAAAGGCAAAAGCTCCTAACCCAAAATATCCAGGAAGTACAGGACACAATGAGAAGATCAAACCTCAGGATAGTAGGTATAGAAGAGAGAGAGAGGACTACCAATTTAAAGGGCCAGTAAATATCTTCTAATAAATTATAGAAGAAAACGTCCCTAACTTAAAGAAAGAGATGCCCATAAGCATACAAGAAGTATAGAGAACTCCAAACAGATTGGACCACAAAAGAAATTCCTCCCATCATATAATAGTCAAAACACCAAATGCACAAAACAGAGAAAAATATTTAAAAGCAATAACGGAAAACGGTTAAGTAACGTATGAAAGCAGACCTATCAGTATTACACCAGAGATCTCTACAGAGACAATGAAAGCTAGAAGATCCTAAATAGATGCTATACAGACCTAAAGAGAACACAAATGCCAGCCCAGGCTACTACATCTAGTGAAGCTTTTAATTACCATAGATGGAGAAACCAAGACATTCCATGACAAAACCAAATTTATCCAATACCTTTCCACAATCCAGCCCTACAAAGAATAATAGATGGAAAACTCCAACACAAGAAGGGAAACCACATCCTAGAAAAGCAATAAAGTAATTTTCTTGCAACAAGCCAAAAAGAAGAGAGCCACACAAACATAATTTCACCTCTAACAACAAAAATAACAGGAATCAACCATCACTATTCCTTAATATCTCTTAACATCAATAGGTTCTATATACAGAAACCCATCAATGTAATCCACTATACAAACACATCAAAGAAAAAACCCACTTGATCATCTCTTTAGATGGTGAGAAAGCATTGAACAAAATTCAGCATCCCTCTAGGATAAAAGTCTTGAAAAGATCAGGATTTCAAGGCTCATACCTAAACATAGTAAAAGCAACATACAGCAAACCAGTAGCCAACATGAAACTAAAAGGAGAGAAATTTGAAGCAATCCCACCAAAATCAGGAACTAGACAAGGCTGTTCACTTTATTCCTACCTATTAAATATAGTACTAGAAGTCCTAGCCAGAGAAATTAGACAACAAAAAGAGGTCTTCACAGGCTCTGGCAGAGCCTCTCAGGAGACAGCTATATCAGTCTTCTATCAGCATGCATTTCTTAGCATCCACAGTATGGTCTGGGTTTGCAGATAGTTAGTATATGGGATGGATCCCCAGGTGGGAGAGAGGAAGGGAGGGAGGAAGGGAAGGAGGGAGGGAGGGGTTGGGGGAGAATGAAGTTAGGTAAGTGAGCAGGATCTGGGAAAAGTTGGGAGAGGGAGAAATTATGATCAAAATATATTATCTGAGCTGGACAGTGATGATAAATGTCTTTAATTCCAGCACTTGGGAAGCAGAGTCAGGTAAATATCTGTTTGAAACCTGCTTGGCCTACCAAGTGAGCTCCAGGACATTCATGGCTATTACACTGGATATTAAATTCTCAGGGGAACAAAAATATATGGTAAAAATTTATACATATACAGCCAGCCAATTGGACAAGATGGATGAAGCAAAGAAGTGCAGACCGACAGGAGCCGGATGTAGATCGCTCCTGAGAGACACAGCCAGAATACAGCAAATACAGAGGCGAATGCCAGCAGCAAACCACTGAACTGAGAATAGGTCCCCTATTGAAGGAATCAGAGAAAGAACTGGAAGAGCTTGAAGGGGCTCGAGACCCCAAAAGTACAACAATGCCAAGCAACCAGAGCTTCCAGGGACTAAGCCACTACCTAAAGACTATACATGGACTGACCCTGGACTCTGACCTCATAGGTAGCAATGAATATCCTAGTAAGAGCACCATTGGAAGGGGAAGCCCTGGGTCCTGCTAAGACTGAACCCCCAGTGAACTAGACTATGGGGGGAGGGCGGCAATGGGGGGAGGGTTGGGAGGGGAACACCCATAAGGAAGGGGAGGGGGGAGGGGGATGTTTGCCCGGAAACCGGGAAAGGGAATAACACTCGAAATGTATATAAGAAATACTCAAGTTAATAAAAAAAAAAAAAATAAAAAAAAAAGAAAAAAAAAAGAAAAAAAATTTAATTTCATTCGTCTACGTACAAAAAGTTACTTTCCCCAGTACTATGCTCAAAGTGCTGCATTTTTCTCTAAAATATTTTTTAAAACTTTATTAAAAATTAGGTGACTATCACTGTCAGGAGTTAGTTTCTTTACTTTCTATTTACTTTCCTTTAAAGACCTGTCTTGCACACTATCACACTACCTTTTTAATACGGCATTGGGATTTAATTGGAGATCTGTTATTGTTATTCTGCAAGCAATTTTCTGTCTGCTAAAGATTACTTTAGTTTTACAAAGCCTTGTGTGCTTTTGCTATGTTCTTAGGATTTGTATTTATGGTTATGTGAAGAATACCATTTTGATTTTGATGTGACTACAATTTAAACTTTGCAAATTGCTTTCCATGAAACTGATACTTTTACATTATTTATTTTTCTTATCTACAAGCTTGAGAAACACTCGACCTTCTACTTTTATAATTTCTTTCCCTACTGCCTCAGTGAAGTCAATGGGATGGTCTTTCACACATACTTTGCGTAGATTTCTTCCTAGGTAATTTACTTTATTATTTTGTTTATTATAGTAATTGTTATAAGTAGTAAGTAAATATGAGAAAGTTTAAAGGGCAGCAGGCAATGACAGAATGGGACTCTGTTGATCTCAATGGTGACCGCAGACATTATTGAGTGGAGTGTTGATTCTTGTATTCTTTGATCTATCATGTGGACCTAGAATTTTGGGGGGAATAGTCCTTTATTTCAAATCCTTCATATTCAAAGGAGAATCTCATCCTCTCTTTTCTGGCCACTTACTATTGGTGAAGTGGGAGTCATTATGAGATTCTTGAGTAAAAATGATTATTTTTACATTATATTATGTATATATTAAGTAATCGAAGTGATTTTCTCCAGAAAGAATAACAGGATAAAGATACAAGCATAAGGATAATAAGGAAGAAAGGAGTAGATGGGGGAGAAGGAGCATTAGAGAGATCCATTCAATAGCTCATGAAGAAGGGATTTTTTTTCCTTTGAAGATGGTTCCACTCCCATCCACCCACTCCCACTTCAATGTAACAAGAACACATGCTCCACTATGTTCATGGTGGAATAAGCAGCCTTATTTATAATAGCCAGAAGCTAGAAAGAACCCACATGTCCTTCAACAGAGAAATGAATACAGAAAATGTGGTACATTTACATTGTGGAGTGCTACTTAGCTATTAAAAACAATTACTACATGAAAGTTTTAGGCAAATGGATGTAACTAGAAAATACCATGTGAGTGAGGTAGCCAAGAAAGCACATGGTATGCACTTACTGATAAGTGGATATTTGCCAAAAGCCTGGATTATTCAATAAGCAATTCACAAGTCAGTGACTATCTATCAAGGCTAAGATTATTTCCTTGTTTATCATTCTCCTTTATCAGAAGTCACCATGACAGTGAAGAAGTTGTGGTGTAGACTACCACACCTTTCTGAGATGGCAAGCTGGGTGATGTAGATTGTCTGCAGCAGTTAGAGTACTTGAGAGTCAATCTAGGAGGCCATGTTAATCAACCAAAAAGCATATGTGGGAGCCCATTCCCTGCATATATTTAGTAGACATGAAGCTTTGTTTTCATGTGGGTCCTAAATACCTGGAGAGGGGATTATCTCTGACACTGTTGCCTCCCTGTGAACGCTATTCCCCTGACTTGTCTATTTTGTCTGAACTTAGAGGGTGCTGATGTGCCAAGTTCTGCAGTGATTTGATGTGCCATAGTAGGTTGATACCCAAGGATGTCCTCCCACTTCTCAGAGGAGAAAGGGAGGGGCAGATGGGATGAGGGCCTGTGTGATGGGGAGACTGGGAGGGGTGAAGGGTGTGATTTGTATGTAAAATAAATGAATAAATTAATAAATGGGTAAAACAACAGTTCACAAAGATACAGAATATAAGACAGCCATTTGAAGGTGATATATATTCTTGAAGTGTCTTCTGCCAATGAGAAAGCATCTGTAACAAATGTAAAGTGAATCTGTTACTGTGACTATTACATTAATTGGGGATGTTGTTATGATGGCTATTCTTACTTGTTACCTTGACCCAGAATTTCTCAAAACCTAAGTGACTGTGTACACCTGTGAGGGGTTGTTTCCTTAAGCCTGTTGAAGTGGAAAGACTCACTTCTAATTCAGATCTTTGAGGTGGAAAGACATGCTTTGAATCCAGATCTTTTAAAGTGGGGATCTGGGCTATAGTTTCTGCTGGCAGCCTATATTAAGAAAATGGAATAAAAATATGTTAGATGTTGCCTGTGCCCTGGACTATTGCCACCCAACCCTACCTGACCTTGGGGGTTGGAGAGGAGGTGGTGTACAGTTAATGATAAAGACTCCAAGAGCAGGTGAGAAAATGCTCACCTGAGCACTGCTGTAAGTTCCTTTAATGCACTCTGCTGGCACCCCACTGGTTCTAAGAAAGCATCTCTTCTAAACAGGAGTTCCTGATTGGCTGATATTGTCTGCACCAGCAATCCTTGGTCTCTCAGGCAGTCCTCAATTAGATCCTCCTGTAGGAGATGCTTTTGTGATTGTGTGACCCCAGCATTTAAATAGAGGTGGCCCAGTCTTTCCTGCTCCAATATTCTTGCTTACATTTGTTTTTGTTCACAATTTCAAGTTGATTCCTTTACTGGTATTACAGCATGCTTCTTCAAGATTACACCATATACTGAAGATCAGTTGAAACACAAAACTTTCTGGGCTGAAAAACTACTGCAAAGGGTTTGTTTGGCTTACAATCCCATACCACTCTTCATCATCAAATTAAGTTAGGTCAGGAATGCAAACAGGGCAGGAATCTAGTGGCAGGTACACAGGCCATGGAGAGGTGCTTCATTCTGGACTTCTTTTTTTTTTTTTTTTTTATTAACTTGAGTATTTCTTATATACATTTCGAGTGTTATTCCCTTTCCCGGTTTCCGGGCAAACATCCCCCTCCCCCCTCCCCTTCCTTATGGGTGTTCCACTCCCAAATCTCCCCCCATTGCAGCCCTTCCCCCCACAGTCTAGTTCACTGGGGGTTCAGTCTTAGCAGGACCCAGGGCTTCCCCTTCCACTGGTGCGCTTACTAGGATATTCATTGCTACCTATGGGGTCAGAGTCCAGGGTCAGTCCATGTATAGTCTTTAGGTAGTGGCTTAGTCCCTGGAAGCTCTGGTTGCTTGACATTGTTGTACATATGGGGTCTCAAGCCCCTTCAAGCTCTTCCAGTTCTTTCTCTGATTCCTTCAACGGGGGTCCTATTCTCAGTTCAGTGGTTTGATGCTGGCATTCGCCTCTGTATTTGCTGTATTCTGGCTGTGTCTCTTAGGAGCGATCTACATCCGGCTCCTGTCAGTCTGCACTTCTTTGCTTCATCCATCTTGTCTAATTGGGTGGCTGTATATGTATGGGCCACATATGGGGCAGGCTCTGAATGGGTGTTCCTTCTGTCTCTGTTTTAATCTTTGCCTCTCCCTTCCCGGCCAAGGGTATTCTTTTTCCTCATTTAAAGAAGGAGTGAAGCATTCACATTTTGATCATCCGTCTTGAGTTTTGTTTGTTCTAGGGATCTAGGGTAATTCAAGCATTTGGGCTAATAGCCACTTGTCAATGAGTGCATACCATGTATGTCTTTCTGTGATTGGGTTAGCTCACTCAGGATGATATTTTCCAGTTCCAACCATTTGCCTACGAATTTCATAAACTCATTGTTTTTGAAGGCTGAGTAATATTCCATTGTGTAGATGTACCACATTTTCTGTATCCATTCCTCTGTTGAAGGGCATCTGGGTTCTTTCCATTTTCTGGCTATTATAAATAAGGCTGCGATGAACATAGTGGAGCACGTGTCTCTTTTAAATGTTGAGGCATCTTTTGGGTATATGCCCAAGAGAGGTATAGCTGGATCCTCAGGCAGTTCAATGTCCAATTTTCTGAGGAACCTCCAGACTGATTTCCAGAATGGTTGTACCAGTCTGCAATCCCACCAATAAATGGAGGAGTGTTCCTCTTTCTCCACATCCTCACCAGCATCTGCTGTCACCTGAGTTTTTGATCTTAGCCATTCTCACTGGTATGAGGAGACATCTCAGGGTTGTTTTGATTTGCATTTCCCTTATGACTAAAGATGTTGAACATTTCTTTAGGTGTTTCTCAGCCATTCGGCATTCCTCAGCTGTGAATTCTTTGTTTAGCTCTGAACCCCATTTTTAATAGGGTTATTTGTTTCCCTGCGGTCTAACTTCTTGAGTTCTTTGTATATTTTGGATATAAGGCCTCTATCTGTTGTAGGATTGGTAAAGATCTTTTCCCAATCTGTTGGTTGCCGTTTTGTCCTAACCACAGTGTCCTTTGCCTTACAGAAGCTTTGCAGTTTTATGAGATCCCATTTGTCGATTCTTGATCTTAGAGAGTAAGCCATTGGTGTTTTGTTCAGGAAATTTTTTCCAGTGCCCATGTGTTCCAGATGCTTCCCTAGTTTTTCTTCTATTAGTTTGAGTGTGTCTAGTTTGATGTGGAGGTCCTTGATCAACTTGGACTTAAGCTTTGTACAGGGTGATAAGCATGGATCGATCTGCATTCTTCTGCATGTTGACCTCCAGTTGAACCAGCACCATTTGCTGAAAATGCTATCTTTTTTCCATTGGATGGTTTTGGCTCCTTTGTCAAAAATCAAGTGCCCATAGGTGTGTGGGTTCATTTCTGGGTCTTCAATTCTATTCCATTGGTCTATCTGTCTGTCTCTGTACCATGCTGTTTTTATCACTATTGCTCTGTAATACTGCTTGAGTTCAGGGATAGTGATTCCCCCTGAAGTCCTTTTATTGTTGAGGATAGCTTTAGCTATCCTGGGTTTTTTGTTATTCCAGATGAATTTGCAAATTTTTCTGTCTAACTCTTTGAGGAATTGGATTGGTATTTTGATGGGGATTGCATTGAATCTGTAGATTGCTTTTGGTAAAATGGCCATTTTTACTATATTAATCCTGCCAATCCATGAGCATGGGAGATCTTTCCATCTTCTGAGGTCTTCTTCAATTTCTTTCCTCAGTGTCTTGAAGTTCTTATTGTACAGATCTTTTACTTGCTTGGTTAAAGTCACACCGAGGTACTTTATATTATTTGGGTCTATTATGAAGGATGTCGTTTCCCTAATTTCTTTCTCGGTTTGTTTCTCTTTTGTATAGAGGAAGGCAACTGATTTATTTGAGTTAATTTTATACCCAGCCACTTTGCTGAAGTTGTTTATCAGCTTTAGTAGTTCTCTGGTGGAACTTTTGGGATCACTTAAATATACTATCATGTCATCTGCAAATAGTGATATTTTGACCTCTTTTTTTCCTATCTGTATCCCCTTGATCTCCTTTTGTTGTCTGATTGCTCTGGCTAGAACTTCAAGAACTATATTGAATAAGTGGGGAGAGAGTGGGCAGCCTTGTCTAGACCCTGATTTTAGTGGGATTGCTTCAAGTTTCTCTCCATTTAGTTTAATGTTAGCAACTGGTTTGCTGTATATGGCTTTTACTATGTTTAGGTACGGGCCTTGAATTCCTATTCTTTCCAGGACTTTTATCATGAAGGGGTGTTGAATTTTGTCAAATGCTTTCTCAGCATCTAATGAAATGATCATGTGATTCTGTTCTTTCAGTTTGTTTATATAATGGATGACGTTGATGGTTTTCTGTATATTAAACCGTCCGTGCATGCCTGGGATGAAGCCTACTTGATCATGGTGGATGATTGTTTTGATGTGCTCTTGAATTCCGTTTGCCAGAATTTTATTGAGTATTTTTGCGTCGATATTCATAAGGGAAATTGGTCTGAAGTTCTCTTTCTTTGTTGTGTCTTTGTGTGGTTTAGGTGTAAGAGTAATTGTGGCTTCGTAGAAGGTATTCGGTAGTGTTCCAACTGTTTCAATTTTGTGGAATAGCTTGGATAATATTGGTATGAGGTCTTCTATGAAGGTTTGATAGAATTTTGCACTAAACCCGTCTGGACCTGGGCTCTTTTTGGTTGTGAGACCTTTAATGACTGCTTCTATTTCCTTAGGAGTTATGGGGTTGTTTAACTGGTTTATCTGTTCCTGATTTAACTTCGAAACCTGGTATCTGTCTAGGAAATTGTCCATTTCCTGAAGATTTTCAAGTTTTGAGATCTGATGATTTTTTAATTTCCTCTGCATCTGTAGTTATGTCTCCCTTTTCATTTCTGATTTTGTTAATTTGGACGCACTCTCTGTGTCCTCTTGTTAGTCTGGCTAAGGATTTATCTATCTTGTTGATTTTTCAAAGAACCAATTTTTGGTTCTGTTGATTCTTTCTATGGTCCTTTTTGTTTCTACTTGGTTGATTTCAGCTCTGAGTTTGATTATTTCCTGCCTTCTACTCCTCCTGGGTGTATTTGCTTCTTTTTGTTCTAGAGCTTTTAGGTGTGCTGTCAAGCTGCTGACATATGCTCTTTCCTGTTTCTTTCTGCAGGCACTCAGCGCTATGAGTTTTCCTCTTAGCACAGCTTTCATTGTGTCCCATAAGTTTGGGTATGTTGTACCTTCATTTTCATTAAATTTTAAAAAGTTTTTAATTTCTTTCTTTATTTCTTCCTTGACCAGGTTATCATTGAGTAGAGCATTGTTCAATTTCCACGTATATGTGGGCATTCTTCCCTTATTGTTAATGAAGACCAGTTTTAGGCCGTGGTGGTCCGATAGCACGCATGGGATTATTTCTATCTTTCTGTACCTTTTGAGGCCGGTTTTTTGACCAATTATATGGTCAATTTTGGAGAAAGTACCATGGGGAGCTGAGAAGAAGGTATATCCTTTTGCTTTAGGATAGAATGTTCTATAAATATCCGTTAAGTCCATTTGGCTCATGACTTTTCTTAGTCTGTCGACATCTCTGTTTAATTTCTGTTTCCATGATCTGTCCATTGATGAGAGTGGGGTGTTGAAATCTCCCACTATTATTGTGTGAGGTGCAATGTGTGCTTTGAGCTTTAGTAAGATTTCTTTTACGTATGTAGGTGCCCTTGTATTTGGGGCATAGATATTTAGGATTGAGAGTTCATCTTGGTGGATTTTTCCTTTGATGAATATGAAGTGTCCTTCCTTATCTTTTTTGATGACTTTTAGTTGAAAATTGATTTTATTTGATATTAGAATGGCTATTCCAGCTTGCTTCTTCTGACCATTTGCTTGGAAATTTGTTTTCCAGCCTTTCAGTCTGAGGTAGTGTCTGTCTTTGTCTCTGAGGTGTGTTTCCTGTAGGCAGCAGAATGCAGGGTCCTCGTTGCGTATCCAGTTTGTTGATCTATTTCTTTTTATTGGGGAGTTGAGGCCATTGATGTTGAGAGATATTAAGGAATAGTGATTATTGCTTCCCGTTATATTCATATTTGGATGTGAGGTTATGTTTTTGTGCTTTCATTCTCTTTGTTTTGTTGCCAAGACGATTAGTTTCTTGCTTCTTCTAGGGTATAGCTTGCCTCCTTATGTTGGGCTTTACCATTTATTATCCTTTGCAGTGCTGGATTTGTACAAAGATATTGTGTAAATTTGGTTTTGTCATGGAATATCTTGGTTTCTCCATCTATGTTAATTGAGAGTTTTGCAGGATACAGTAACCTTGGCTGGCATTTGTGTTCTCTTAGGGTCTGTCTGACATCAGTCCAGGATCTTCTGGCCTTCATAGTTTCTGGCGAGAAGTCTGGTGTGATTCTGATAGGTCTGCCTTTATATGTTACTTGACCTTTTTCCCTTACTGCTTTTAATATTCTTTCTTTATTTTGTGCGTTTGGTGTTTTGACTATTATGTGACGGGAGGTGTTTCTTTTCTGGTCCAATTTATTGGGAGTTCTGTAGGCTTCTTATATGTCTATGGGTATCTCTTTTTTTAGGTTAGGGAAGTTTTCTTCTATGATTTTGTTGAAGATATTTACTGGTCCTTTGAGCTGGGAGTCTTCACTCTCTTCTATACCTATTATCCTTAGGTTTGATCTTCTCATTGAGTCCTGGATTTCCTGTATGTTTTGGACCAGTAGCTTTTTCTGCTTTACATTATCTTTGACAGTTGAGTCAATGATTTCTATGGAATCTTCTGCTCCTGAGATTCTCTCTTCCATCTCTTGTATTCTGTTGGTGAAGCTTGTATCTACAGCTCCTTGTCTCTTCTTTTGGTTTCCTATATCCAGGGTTGTTTCCATGTGTTCTTTCTTGATTGCTTCTATTTCCATTTTTAATTCCTTCAACTGTTTGATTGTGTTTTCCTGGAATTCTTTCAGGGATTTTTGCGATTCCTCTCTGTAGGCTTCTACTTATTTATTAATATTTTCCTGTGTTTCCCTATTGGAGTTCTTCACGTCTTTCTTGAAGTCCTCCAGCATCATGATCAAATATGATTTTGAAACTAGATCTTGCTTTTCTGGTGTGTTTGGATATTCCATGTTTGTTTTGGTGGGAGAATTGGGCTCCGATGATGCCATGTAGTCTTGGTTTCTGTTGCTTGGGTTCCTGCGCTTGCCTCTTGCCATCAATTATCTCTAGTGTTACTTTGTTCTGCTATTTCTGACAGTGGCTAGACTGTCCTATAAGCCTGTGTGTCTGGAGTGTTGTAGACCTGTTTTCCTCTCTTTCAGTCAGTTATGGGGACAGAGTGTTCTGCTTTCGGGCATGTAGTTTTTCCTCTCTACAGGTCTTCAGCTGTTCCTGTGGGCCTGTGTCTTGAGTTTACCAGGCAGCTTTCTTGAAGCAGAAAAGTTGGTCTTACCTCTGTTCCCGAGGCTCAAGTTCACTCGTGGCATGCTGTACAAGGGCTCTCTGCAGGGGCAGCAACCAGGAAGATATGCGCCGCCCCTTCCGGGAGCTTCAGTGCACCAGGGTTCCAGATGGCCTTTGGTGTTTTCCTCTGGCGTCCGAGATGTGTGTGCAGAGAGCAGTCTCTTCTGGTTTCCCAGGCTTGTCTGCCTCTCTGAAGGTTTAGCTCTCCCTCCCACGAGATTTGGGTGCAGAGAACTGTTTATCCAGTCTGTTTCCTTCAGGTTCTGGTTGGTGTCTCAGGCAGGGGTCCTGCCGCACATGGGCCCTCCCCCACGGGAGCCCAGAGGCCTTATACAGATTCCTCTTGGGCCAGGGATGTGGGCAGGGGTGGGCAGTGTTGGTGGTCTCTTCCGCTCTGCAGCCTCAGGAGTGCCCACCTGACCAGGCGGTTGGGTCTCTCTCTCACGAGGTCTCCATTCTGGACTTCTTCTTATAATTTGTTTAGTTGATTTCTTATTGAGCCCAGTGCTACCAGATAAGGGATAGTATTATTTTCCATGGGTAGGATCCTCCAAAATCAATCACTAGTTTAGAAAATGTTCTATAGGATATACACAGCATGTTCTTATAGAGACAGTTTCTTTTTTCTTTTTCTTTTTTTTTTTTTTATTAACTTGGGTATTTCTTATATACATTTCGAGTGTTATTCCCTTTGCCAGTTTCCGGGCAAACATCCCCCTCCCCCCTCCCCTTCCTTATGGGTGTTCCCCTCCCAACCCCCCCCCCCCATTGCCGCCCTCCCCCCATAGACTAGTTCACTGGGGGTTCAGTCTTAGCAGGACCCATGACTTCCCCTTCCACTGGTGCTCTTACTAGGATATTCATTGCTACCTATGGGGTCAGAGTCCAGGGTCAGTCCATGTATAGTCTTTAGGTAGTGGCTTAGTCCCTGGAAGCTCTGGTTGCTTGGCATTGTTGTACTTTTGGGGTCTCGAGCCCCTTCAAGCTCTTCCAGTTCTTTCTCTGATTCCTTCAATAGGGGACCTATTCTCAGCTCAGTGGTTTGCTGCTGGCATTCGCCTCTGTATTTGCTGTATTCTGGCTGTGTCTCTCAGGAGAGATCTACATCCGGCTCCTGTCGGTCTGCACTTCTTTGCTTCATCCATCTTGTCTAATTGGGTGGCTGTATATGTATGGGCCACATGTGGGGCAGGCTCTGAATGGGTGTTCCTTCAGTCTCTGTTTTAATCTTTGCCTCTCCCTTCCCTGCCAAGCGTATTCTTTTTCCTCATTTAAAGAAGGAGTGAAGCATTCACATTTTGATCATCCGTCTTGAGTTTCATTTGTTCTAGGGATCTAGGGTAATTCAAGCATTTGGGCTAATAGCCCCTTATCAATGAGTGCATACCATATATGTCTTTCTGTGATTGGGTTAGCTCACTCAGGATGATATTTTCCAGTTCCAACCATTTGCCTACGAATTTCATAAACTCGTTGTTTTTGATAGCTGAGTAATATTCCATTGTGTAGATGTACCACATTTTCTGTATCCATTCCTCTGTTGAAGGGCATCTGGGTTCTTTCCATTTTCTGGCTATTATAAATAAGGCTGCGATGAACATAGTGGAGCACGTGTCTCTTTTATATGTTGAGGCATCTTTTGGGTATATGCCCAAGAGAGGTATAGCTGGATCCTCAGGCAGTTCAATGTCCAATTTTCTGAGGAACCTCCAGACTGATTTCCAGAATGGTTTTACCAGTCTGCAATCCCACCAACAATGGAGGAGTGTTCCTCTTTCTCCACATCCTCGCCAGCATCTGCTGTCACCTGAGTTTTTGATCTTAGCCATTCTCACTGGTGTGAGGTGAAATCTCTGGGTTGTTTTGATTTGCATTTCCCTTATGACTAAAGATGTTGAACATTTCTTTAGGTGTTTCTCAGCCATTCGGCATCCCTCAGCTGTGAATTCTTTGTTTAGCTCTGAACCCCATTTTTTAATAGGGTTATTTGTTTCCCTGCGGTCTAACTTCTTGAGTTCTTTGTATATTTTAGATATAAGGCCTCTATCTGTTGTAGGATTGGTAAAGATCTTTTCCCAATCTGTTGGTTGCCGTTTCTTAATTAAAGTTCTCTCCTCTCAATTGACTTCAGCTTGTTTCGAGTTGAACTAAAACTACCTATCACAGCAGCCATTATTGGACCAGCCACCTTCCTTCTTTCTCCTACTATTTCCAGTGGACCACATAGATCTTTTTCTCCACACTTCTATTCCCAAACTCATTGCTTTAATCCTAACCTCAACTCTAACAAGCATTCCCTGGAAACCTACAGGCAGAAAAGCAGGTATGGTAATAGCAATCTTTACTATCCATTGCATTCCTCCAAGTCCAGTTCCTTAGTTACATTCCAAAATTTATAGCAGATAACTTTTTATGAAGTTTCTCACTCTCTGCCCACATTCCCAGGAGACTAAGCAGATCCTTGCAGAACACCCTGCTTTTTTCCATCTTGTTGACCTCCTCCACTCATCTCCTGTAGTCAATCCCCATTCCAAAGTCTCATATCACAATACCCATAAAAATATTTTACTTAGAAACCCTAGAGGCCACACCTATCAGGACCCAAGAATTTCCTACCAGGTAGTACACAGCTATAATACCTTTCTAAAAACCAGAGAGAGCAACAGAATCTAAGGCAAAAACTAAAACAAAAATCTAAAACAAAAACTCAACAAAGATAAGACCAGATATCAGTACCTATAATTACAATCTTCCCAAAGTAATATGCTTGCAAGTCACACAATCAGTAAACGAGGACAATACATCTCCACTAGAATGCTGCAAATCTACATCAGGCCCAAAGTATTACAACAAAGCTGAAGCAGTAGAAAATGACCTTAAAATAAACTTATGGATATTACAGAAGCCCTTAAAGAGGAAATGAACAAAGCCCTTAATGAAATCTGAAAACACAGTGAATTAAAATAAGTAAAAGAGTTCAAAACATAAAAGTGGAGATAAAACCAATAAAGAAAATTCAAAATGAGTGGATTCTCGACATAAAAATGTAGGAACTAGAATAGTAACATTAAGGACAGGCTTTACCAACAGAATACAACAGCAGGAAAAGATCATCTCAGATACTGAAGACATGATAGAAGAAATGGATACCATGGTCAAAGAAAATGTTAAATCTCAACAAGTCCTTAAACAAAACATCCTGATAATCTGAGGTAATAACATATAGAGCCCTACAGAAGAAAATATAAGAAAAACAATGTAAATAAGTTAACCACACTTCAAACCACACCACCACCACTATCACCACCACTACCACAATAAACTAGCACAAATTAGGAAATATTATTAATATGTCTCAATAACAATGGACTCAATAACCCAATAAAAAGACTTATACTAAGAGATAGATGCAAAAGCAGGATTAATTATTTTCCTGCATCCAAGAATCAAAATTTGACATCAAGGATAGACATCACCTCAGGGTAAAGAAATAAAAAATGATATTCTCATAAAATGAATATAAGAAGAAAGTTGTTATAGCCATTTTAACATCTAACAATGTATTTCAGACTGAGCCTAATCAGAAGAAATAAGCAAGGATACTACAAACTCATCAAGAGAAAACTTTACCAAGAGTATATTGATTTTCAATATCTAGGCTCCTCATACAATGATAAACAAGTCTGTAAAAAACATCACTGAAGCTTAAGTCATACATTGACCATCACACAATGACAGTGGGAGACTCCAATATACACTCCAATCTTAGAGAGATAATTGAGCAAAATTCTTAAGCTAACTGGCCTTATAAAACAAATAGACCTAACAGATATTTCCAAAGTATTCCACCCAAACACCCATAAAAATTAACTTTCTGAAAATACCTCTTCAAAATTGCTCCAGACCTGACCAAATACTCAGATCCAAATCAATTCTCAACAGATATTTTGTATCCTGTTGGACCATCTGAGATTTAAGCTAGATATCAAGAAGAATAAAAAAAGAGAAAGGTTACAAACTCATGGAAACTAAAGAACTCACCTATCAACAAAAAATAGATCAAGATAGAAATTAAGAAAGATTTTCTACAATTGAATGATAATTATAATACCATATAGCAAATCTTTATTAAACATGTACATTCTACCTATTCCCCCCTTCCCACTCCTCCTTTTGATGGTTCCTCATCGAATTCTCCAACCCCTTTCCTCAAAGAGGATGCCCCCTTGCTCCCAGTGGGAATCCCCCTTTCCTGCGGTCTCAAATATCTCACAGATTATTAGGCATATCATCTCCCACTGAGGCCAGACTAGGCAGTTCTCTGCAATACACACACACACACACACACACACACACACACACACACACACACACACGTGTGTGTGTGTGTGTGTGTTTGTATGTATGTATATGCTGGGGCCCTCAGACCAGTTGGTATAAGCTGCCTCATTGGTGTCTCAATCTCTAGGAGCTCCCAGGGGTCAGGATTTGTTGAGAACAGTGGTCTTCCTATTGAGTTGCTCTTCTTCAGTTCCTTCAATCCTTTCCCTAATTCTTCCATAGAGGTTCCAGACTTCAGTTCAATGGTTTGGTCTAAGTATCTATATCTGTCTTAGTCAGCAGCTGGCAAAGCCTCTCAGAGAACAACCATGCTATCACAGTAGTGCCAGGCCTTGCTATCCACCCCCCATTAGATGAATCCCAAGTTGGGCCAGTCAGTAGATTACCTTTCCTTTAGCCTCTTTCCATCTTTGTCCCTGTAGTTCTTTTAGACAGAAACAATTCTGGGTCAGAAATTTTGACTGTGGTTTCTTAATCCTGTCCCTCCACTTTAGGCTCTGTCTGTCTACTGGACATGAATTCTTTGAGGTCCCTCTCCCCACCCTCAGTTATGTTGGCTAAGGTTACTCTCATTGATTCCTGAGAGTCTCTTACCTCCCAGGTCCTTTCTGGCTCTTTGTAAAAGCTCCTCCCACCTCCCAACCCCTAGGCTGTATATTTCCATCCATTCTGCTGGCTTTATGGGCTTCTCTCCCATTCCCACACACCCCTATACGTGATCCTGTTCCATTTTTTTCCTGCCCCTCTCCTCTCACACCCAGGTCCCTCTCTCCAGTGATTATTTTGTTCCCAATTCCTCAGTGGGATTGAAGCATCATCACATAGGCCTTCCTGTTTATTCAACTTCTTCTGGTCAGTGGGTTGTATCCTAGATATTTTGTACTTTTTGGCTAATATCCATTTATCAGGGAATACATCCCACTCATGAATATTATGGAACATAATTAAGTCAATTTTAACAGGCAAGGACACAATTCTCAGTACCCACATAAAAAATTAGAGAGAGCTTTGGAGCAAATCTGAAAGCTTTAGAACAAAATAAGAAATTTTATTCAAAATAGGTAATTGATATGGTAAGAAATAATCAAACTCAGAGTTGAATTCAATACCACTGGAGTGCTGGGAGAACAATACAAAAAATATCAATGAAACAAAGTTGGATCATTGACAAAATCAGTAAGATTGATAAGCCCTCATGCAAATTAACTAATAGTCAGAGAGAAAATTAACAAAATTAGAAATGAAAAGAAAGGCACAGATAGACATCCAAAGAATTATTAAGTCTTACATTAAAAACCCATCCTCCTCAAAATTAAAGAAACTAAAACAAGTACATTTTTATATATGTACCATTTATCAAAGTGAGATTATAAGCAATTTTAACAGATATATTCCCTAGTGAAATAGAATCAGTAATTAAAATTTCCCAACCAAAATGTATCAGACCCAGAGGGTTATAGCACAAAATTCTTCTCAAATTATGCTACAAAACAGAAGGAACATTGGTCAATTCATGTTATGAGGACATGGTTACCCTGACATCAAAACCATACAAAGGCACAATAAAAAGAAAGAGTATTACATACCAGTTTCTCTTATGAACATAAATGCAATGTTGTGCTGGAGGCCATGTTGATGTGCATGGCCAGTGCTGCCACTTGAGGCCATAAACATGTCCTTTGTCCTTGCTTTGCTGCTTAGGAACATGTTGGTGTCTGTGGTTAGTGTTGCCACTAGTGACTAAATTGAGGTTCATGTTCCAGACTGCTGCTGAAGGTTGTGGGCATGTCCTTTGTCTCTACTGCCAAACCAGGAAACACAGCTGATTAATACTTTTAACATAAAAGCTAGATATGTATTTCACAATAGCCTCGCATAATATAAAATATTTAGAGATAACTCTAACCAGGAAAGTGAAAGACTTGTATGATAAAAATTTCAATACATTGAAGAAATAGGTTGAAGAAGATATTGGAAATGAAAAATCTCCCATGATAATGTTCTGGTTGAGTTAATATGGTAAAATGGTCATCTTATAAAAAACAATCAACAGATACAATTTAATACCATCAAATTCTAACACAAATTATCACAGATCTTAAAAGACAATATTTAACTTCATGTGGAACAATCAAACAACAACAAAAAATCAAAATAGTTAAAACAGTCTTGAATAATGAAGAAATGATCTCCATCTTTGATTTCTAGTACTATAGAGCCATAAAAATGAAATACATGGAATTGGTAGAAAAACCAACATTAATAAATAAAATTAAATAGTAGACCCAGACATAAATCCACACACCCATGAACATGTACATTTTTTTGATAAACTAAGCAGAATTGAACATGGGGAAAGAAGGAAGCATCTTCAACAAATAGTGCTCTGATGAGCACTATTACATGCTCATTATACATGGACTATTATACTATTATACATGGACTGACCCTGGGCTCTAAATTCATAGGCAGCAATGAATAGCCTAATAGGTGCACCAGTGGAAGGGGAAGCCTGCCAAGACTGAACCCCCAGTGAACATGATTGTTGGGGGGAGGGCGGTAATTGGGGGAGGATGGGGAGGGGAACACCCATAGAGAAGGGGAGGGGGAGGGATTAGGGGAATGTTGGTCTGGAAACCAGGAAAGGGAATAACAATCGAAATGTAAATAAGAAATACCCAAGTTAATAAACATGGAAAAAAAAGAATGTAAGAATTAGTGTTTGCACAGAAAAAAATTCTAAACACTGTTAACACAGGCACTAAGATCAACAATTAATAAACAGAACCTCATGGAACTGAGAAGCTTCTGCATGGCAAGGGCACTGTCATTTGGATAAAGTGGCAACCTTACAGAATGAGTATTATTTTTTATTATCAACTACAAATCCAACAGAGGACTGATGCTTTCAAAATATATAAAGAACCCTAAAAATAGCAATTAAGAAAACAAAAAACCTAGTTAAGAATGAGATGCAAATTTAAACAGAAAATTTTCAAAAAAGGAATCTTAATAAGCACTTAAAACTTTTCAACATACTTAGCTATTTCCCTGACGCTTTCCCCTACTACAGAGCCCTTGCTCAAATGTGTTCACTGATCATCTACTCAGAACATTCTGAAGTTTGTAACAAATTAGATGTCCCTCAATTGTAAAATGAATACAGAAATTGAGGCACATTCACATAGGGGAGTATCAGTCAGCTGTTGAAGATGAAATTATGAAATTCACAAGGAAATTAATGGAAATAGAAATATTCATCCAGAGTAAAGTACTCAGAAAGACAAATAGAAGACATATTTGTTTATATGTGGGTATTGCTATTAAGTCAGTGAGAATTAAGCTACAATGCATAGCGTGACAAAGATCAGTTAGGAAGTATGAAAGTAGTATGTAGAGCATATGGAGCTTCTTAAGAGAGTCAAGTAGGATGGGTTGGAAGAGGAAGGATCAAGTGGGGAGAGGATTGATAAAGATAGTAAACTTAAGGTCTACTTGAGGGATAATATAAAAACCAAATACAGAAGAAGCTTCCTCAAGTATGCACATATATGAGGGCAAAATAAATAAAATCGTCCAATAATTTGGGAGACAGAGCTCCAACTGGACATCTCTTTTCTCCAAACGAAGCTTCCAGTTTTAAGGTTAGGTTATATCTATTTGAGGTGTTTAACAAAAGGATCTCATAAGAACCCCCACCCCACCCCCAACACATGATATTGCTAAGTCTTTAAGTTATTCTCCACAAACTATGGACAAAGTGCATTGCTGAAGAAAATTTGAATAGTATGGAACATTTGGGCAGGTACCTAAATAAAACATCTGCCGCTATGCAATAGTGCTCTTGGTACAAAAATATATTTTGGATTGGCCCAAAGGAGAAATACAAACTCCAATCCATGTCAGAGACACCTTTACCCATTCCTAAGCAAACCTCACTGTCTACATGGAGACAGTCTATGCTACAATTAAAAAGGAAACTTGAGTCAGGATCACTTTTGCAGTCTCAGGGACAATAATTCCAAAGTTAGAGCTTATTGCTTTTAAGTATTTAAGCACGGTAGAACTTTGGAAAGAGTTCCATGTGGCAATAATCACAGCAAAGCCTTAGGTATAGAAATTCCCTGGAGATGTACCATAGCACCTGTGACCTTTACAATAAAAACGAGTTCCATTGACTGATAAATAGTGTTCAGAGCAATGTCCTAAGGGAATGAGTTTGTAATAAATGTAAGGATAGGTTATATATAGGGTGGGTTCTATTCACTGAGAGACAAGACTTAGGATTAGGGCCTAAACAATGCCCAGGATATTTCAGTAAGGCTGGCAGAATACAAGAGCAAAAGGATCGCCAGGTGTCAGACAACATTCACTCCACGAGTCAGTCATATCCTTTGAAGAAAACAGGATCATATGCTTAACAAGACTGATTTTTCTGATGTGTTCTTTAAATGATGCCTCCTATAATCCAATCATGATCCCTTTGCTCTATAATAGTGTCCTGTCTACATTGGTGGTACAAAGCTTGTCAAAATAATCAACCAACATTTTATTTGAGTTAAGAGTCATACTGGATACTAGTTGGGTGACCAAGAACTGGACGCTAGATAGCCTAGGCACCCAGGATAAAACTGAATGCTAGTACTATTTCTTTTGAAAAATAATAAAAATCCTAATGAAATTCTGCTGCACTTATAGATCAGTCAGTGCCTTGCTCAGCTATCACCAGAGAAGCTTCCCCCCTGCAGCACATGGGACAAATACAGAACACCACAGGCTGAGTGAGAACACTCACATCTGAAAGGAATGACTCCATCCAATTCTTCCCATCAGGCCTCAGGGAACATTGTTGAAGATGAGTCAGCAAGAGGTTAAGAACAAGAAGGAATGGAGAACACTAAGATAACAAGACCTGAAAAGCAACAGGACGCATGCCCATATGGACCCACACTGACTGTGAATCTGCACACGACGATGTCATAGAACTGAAATAAGTAGTGGGCACATCCCTTTATCCCTAGGTCAGAGGCTGTTTCCAATTGACAACAACTTGTAGATAAAAATTTAGGTTTTTATCATGGTAATGTCCTTGCAGAAACAACTAATTTTTGACGGTAGGCTGCATGCCCAGCAGTTAATGTCCAAAAAAAAAAGGACTTCAATGACACCTTTGGTGTTTCCATGTCTTATTATGTCTTATCAGTCTTTCTATGTTTATATTTAACTTAATAATTTTTTATTTTTAATATGCACATATTATATATTAATATATACTTGAAGAGGAAAATGAAAATATATATATGTGTGTATGTGTATGTGTATGTATATGCATATGAGTATATGTATATTTATATATGTTTTTTTTCCACTCTTCCCTTACAGTTTCTTTGCATATATGTTATGGCTTCCAGTTTTCTTTTTCCATGGTACTTCTGGTGTATGAATTAGTCTGTTTCTTGAGTGCTTTTCTTTCTTTCTTTCTTTCTTTCTTTCTTTCTTTCTTTCTTTCTTTCCTTCTTTCTTCCTCACCTACTCTAATGTGTAGTTTGGTTTGTATCTTTTTTATAACTTATTGTATAATGGTCTCTTAGAAGCCTGTTTCTTTTCTAATGAGTGACAAAATAGGGAGAGATCCAGTTGAGAGGGGCATGGGAAGAGAAACCATTATCAGTATATATTGTGCAAGAAAATTCTGTTTTCAATTAAAGGGGAAAACACAGAACAGTGAAATGCATAATGCAGTACAGAGCAGAAGCAGAAGACATTTCAGAATTTAAATGCGCAGCTCCCAGTCTTGCTTGCAGCAACTTGAATATTTTCAGTTCTCTGAGCACTGGCTTCATCATTTGTAAAGCATCTACAGAGAACAACAGTTGATACAGAAATCTTTTATAAACAATGAAACATAAACTACTCAACATAAGGAAAAAAGAGTCACCTGTAGCTGAAGCACTAGTACCTTTCCCCAAAAGCTACATGATGGCTTAAGGTCCTGTTGTTTGTGGTGATGTAAACACAAGTACTTATTGTCTCATGCAGATATGATTAGAACTCCAGCCCATCTCAGACATCAGTCTGAGTAAACAGCAACTAAGGACAAATCCCTTGGGTTTGAAAGTTTCTGGCAGGTTAATGGGGATAAGGTGTGGGAGTGATGCCCTCCTCCCTTGCCACCTGTGGTAGTTGACAGATGTAGCCTCAAGGACATTTGAATGAGAAAGATAGCTATGCCCACCCACAGGCTAGCACTTGGGAGACCAGGCCCTGCACCTCACCTGGACAACACAGAGGAGCTGGCCCTGAGGGCAAATGCAACAATGAGCGAGCCCCAAGAGTGTGAGGGCAGGAGAGCTGCTCCAGGCTTCCATGGGATTCGGCACTTGGGAAGGTGGGAATCAATGCCATGACTGAGCAGCACAGTGGGCTGGCTCGGGAAGTGTGGATGCTGGTGAGCAGGCTCCCAGGGCCTTGGAGCAGAAGAGCTACTGATGGCAGCACTGGGTGACATAGACTGAGCAATAATGTAGAATGCACCCTGAGAGTGGACATAAGGGAGGGCTGACATACTGACCAGCTCATTTAACACCCAGACCCAGATCTTGGGCTCTGAGTTGACCCACCCCAAAACTTATACCATCAATGAATGCTTTGGCTGATCTAAATATGCAGGATCTCCATTACACAGGGCACCAAGAGGATAATCTAGAGGAAGTCTGTTGAGAATCCAATACTGATGGTGTTACAGGTTACAAAAGCCAGAGATCTCAAAACAGACCCATAACTTATCACAAGGAAGATTTGCAAGTGAAAATGTATAGACAGAAGAATACAGTGTGCTACACACTGTGATATCCTACAACTTCCAAGTAAGATGTTTTCTGTGCTTTATTTTGTTTTGCTTGTTCTTTCATTTGTTTATTTTGTAGGTTTTATTGGGAGTAATTGCAAGGGTGAAGGGTGTATATGAGGGCACAGGGAGATGAATGGATCTGGATAGATGATGGAAAAATCACACAGAATCAATTAAAAGTTAAAAAACATGAAATGAAGGTATCTTAATGAACTTCAAAAGTGATGGCCTTGCCAACTAGAAGGAGCAATTGCTAAGATCCAAGATAGCTTGTGACTCCAGTCCATTAGTGCAAAGACAAGCTCTACATAAAAGGAAAACTGGCTACATGCCTCATTTCTACTTTGCAGTTGGATCCCTCAATTCCACAGATGACAGGGTTGATGGACTTCGTAAAGGGGGAGTAATTGCTTGGGTCCTCTAAGAAGATGAATATGCTCTGCTATGCTGCTGCTTTCACAGCTTTTGCTCTGGTAGCTTCCATTGGGTTCCATATCACAGACAGAATTCTATTATGACATGTCTAAGTTAAAGCATAACCATCATTAACCTTATGATGCAGATTTCTTCTTGTTCCAGGCAGGTTTACATAGTCTCCCTAAGAGAGCAGTGTCTAAAACCAAGTGGAATTTTTGCATCAAAGAATAAGATATCTAGTGGCCAGAAGTTTGGATCCCAAGACTTGAATATGTCTGGTTTAATGCACCAAGAGAGAGAAGGAACACACTGGTAGGTATATTATAAAGGCACTGATGTGGAGGTACGGGGAGTGTGTACAAGAAGGGGGTCAGTGGGGCTGGGGATTTAGCTCAGTGGTAGAGCACTTACCTAGGAAGCACAAGGCCCTGGGTTCGGTCCCCAGCTCCGAAAAAAAGAACCCCCCCAAAAAAAAGAAGGGGGTCAGTGTGGAACAATACCCCAGAAGTTTGATTTGGAGGGGCTTATCTCCCAGGTCAGCCTCTGAAAGATGAATTTAGTTCAGAAGATCTGAATAGTAAATCATGATATGGAGAAACGGAGGAAAAACTGGAAGGATGGGAAGTAGGTAAAAGAAGGATTGAAGGTAGGGAACTTCAGAGTATGTTTCACTTTATTGGGAGATTTTTATTGGAGTCCTGCAAGACTCCAATTATTTTCTAGGGCTCTGGATCATGTTTCCTCCTCCTCCTCCTCCTCCTCCTCCTCCTCCTCCTCCTCCTCCTCCTCCTCCTCCTTCCTCTCCCTCCTCCCAGTTAAAGAAATAAAAGGGAGGGGATTTTTCTCACTTCAAAGTAGAAGTGAAATTCTAGGAGTCAGGTAGAATGTTCAGTTGAAGAAAGACTTATTAGCGATAAGGAAGCACAAACTTACAGCAGGAAGACAGAGAGAAAGTCCTTTAGCAAAGCAGAGTGACGGACTCTTTTTTTTTTTTCATTGAGACAGGGGGTTTTATTTATCATTTGTTTGTTTTCTTGTTTGTTTGAGACAGGGTTTCTCTTTGTAACCTGGTTATCCTATGATTGGCTCTGTAGACAAGGCTGGCCTCTAACTCAGAGCTTTCCCTGCCATCTGCTTTCAGAGTGCTGGTATTAAGACGTGTCCATCACTCCTCCTCAGCTTATTTATTTTTTTCTTTTTAAATTATTTTTATAGTTCTTATTTATGCGTAAGTATGTCTGTTTGAATGTGGGTAAGCACACATGAGTGCAAATGCCCACAGAGGACGGACTCTTGAGGCTAAAGCTGGCCTTTCCTTGAGGGCTAATGGATTTTAAAGTCTTTGAAGGGTCTTTCTCTCCTAATTTAAGGTTGGTCAGTTTGAAGATGGGTTGACTGACTGATCTACAACTGTTGTGCAAACATATCCTGAGCCTGTAGAGCCACTTCGTCAGTAGGGGCCTGATGGTAGAAGAAACCCCAAAAATGCCTTTGTTTGAAGCTGATAGGTCTTTATCTCAGATTTGGGGGGGGCGTGAGAAGGAAGTTCACCATTTTTATTCCTTAGGTATGGCTTTTGTTCCTGTCTCTCTGCTAACTTCTAGTGCCTCAGAAGCATCAAGCATGCCAAATTTAGGTATAGGTTTTCATTTTTTTATTTTATTTTATTTTATTTTATTTTATTTTATTTTATTTTTAGGTCATATTGAAGCTAGATCAATTCCAGGCCTGATTAAAGGGCCACAGTTGGGAATGCAGGAATTATTACCCATATTGTTGTTCTGGATAAATCATCACTAGTTTCTTGCTTAAAGTACACTTTATATTTGAAAATTTCACAAGAATGAAATTCCCAAAAGTTTCTCATGTCTCCCAGAAACATTCGTGAGGAACAAAAAGTGCTTACATCTGAAATGAATGTTTATATTATCTTAGTTTAATTTTGTAAGGTCAAGTAAGACCTAGAAGTTTATGACTTTTTTAAAAATGTTTAATATAAATATTCAATGCACTACTTAAAATTTCTCACTTCTTCCTTTGTAAGGTTAGTAAGAAAGCAACCTTACATTTTCACCTCTAAGATTAGTAGTTAGAGTCTGTTCTTGGTTTTGGTTAATTTTGGCTAATGGCTATGTTCCTAGTTAAATAGATATTAGAAGACTAGGAAGTGTAAGAGCACAGATTCTTTTCTCAGGAATTTTGAATCCTGTTTTAATTTTCTTTTTGGCTTTTTAAATTTTCTTTTAAAGCTTCGAGACTTACTTTTTTAAAAGCATTGTTCCTGATTATTTGGGAATTTATTATCAGGAAACCCAGTGACATTCATTTCCTAGTCCTCCCAAGTATAACAACAAACAACAGACAAAAACAACAACAATAGCAGCAACAACAACAACAATTGTAATTTGTGTTGTCCATATACTCACTGCAGCATAGTCAAACTCCCAGTGGCCAACCTTTTAAATAAACTGAGTCCTTCCCCACAAACACACCTGCCAGAAGCCATCAACTGTAGAAAGCTATAGTAATCACAATTTTGAGGAATTCTCTTTGATAGCATTCTGTCTATAGTGTTACTTGTTTTTGTTTTGTTTTGGTTTGGTTTGGGTAGGGGAGGTGTGGGGAGCATATTGATGTCCATGCCTGTAGGGAGTCAGGCTGTGAAAGGAACCCTGATTCATCGTCAAGATAGTTCAAATCCCTGGTGGACCCTAAGGGATGGCAGGTGCATTCCCAGTTTCCCAGGAGATCAGGGCCTTCTCTAGTAGCTGCAGCCTCCACCAATCCCTGTAGAGAGGTTTGAGACAGATCTGTCATATGGGGCAGCACCCTAAGTCCCTCCTTCACAGGTGAGGATATGGCCACAGGTCACCATAGGCTCTAGACAGATCAGTCATAGAAGCAGGACCACGCCCCCACATTTGTAGATGAGGTCTTTCCAAGCTCTCAGGCCAAACCAATAGAAAGTAACTGCTGTCAGACACTGACACATCCAAAAACTGTATTTAAGAATCATGTTGAGGTTGGGGTTGAGGGTTATTCTCTGACTTGGCCTTTTATGGTCTTTTGGAGGCATCCTGCTACTGCTCCTTTTCATGGTGTGTTTTATGAATTTCTATGTTGCTATTCATGTGTTGGCCCAGGATATTCGAAAACACTGTGATCTCCTACTTCAGCCCATATTAGACACTTTTAATCTTGAGCAATGAAGGTAAAGTTAGTTTGTAGAAGAAAGTACTAATATTTGTAATTGATGTTTAATTGAAACACAAAGTGAAATATCAGAGAAAGATTTGACAATATAGGATACGCCCAACTTTCAGGAGAAGAGAGAGGAAAGAGATGCTACCTAAGGGAGGACTGCAGAGAGAAGAGAGGAGGGAATTTTACCTCGACAGTTTTACAGAGACAGGTTGGACAGCAAACAAGCAAGACAAAGAAAGAAGTCAGAGAATGAGAAGGAGCATGAAGAGTTGAAGAAAGTTATTATGAGGCCAGCAGAACAATTCAGGAGAATCAAAGAGAAGCCAGATTGTATCACCTAGCTTGGAGAAGAGTTTTGAGCAAAAACGTCTGAGTTGACAATACAGCTAGTGTACAGAAAAAGCTAGAAAGGGTGAGCTTATTCAGTATTAAGTCTCAGAGGCTGAAAACATTCTAGGCCTAGATAAAATTTTTACAGAGGCCAAAATCTTCCAGAGCTAGACCTAGGTTAACAGAAGAAGACATTAAGCCTCACAGATAATTTGCATATAGGAGAATTGAAGTGCTACTCTGTATCTGTTTGTAGGTTTCTTTTCTGAATTTTGTTGAGAGTAGAGACATTTCTATTGAGCAGCCTCCATGTGATGTTTCAATCTCCAGTAATAATTAGGAGACAAATAGTTATAGTAGCCACATCAGACCATACCAGATTAGACAAGAGATTTATAACCAACTATAGCCGACCTACACATTAACAGGATCATAAAACTTAAAAGTAAATCAGCTACTCAAGGATAAGATATAAAGTTAGAGATTACTTCATTGAAGACTGGAAATAGTAACTGTATGACATAAAAGGAGACAGAATTATGAATTAAAAAAAACAGGCAAAGCTAGTCAGAGGAAACATAAAAGAAGTAAATGAATAAAGAACAAACAACAAGAAATTCAATATATATATATATATATATATATATATATATATATAACAAAGTTTTCCCAATTTTAAAACAGTTCAAAATCATAATAAGATACATGTCAGAAAGAGAATAAGTAGTTCTAAGCCAAACAGATCATATCATAATATTATATAAACCAAATGTAAATACAGAGAGGTGAGAGGAAAACACGAAAGAAAATAAAATGAGAAGAAGAAATAAAAACTCTAACCAATATGAAAAATGCATAGGCAAAACTAGACGAATGTATGAAAGAGGCTAGAAAATAAAATGAACCAGTTTTAACATACATTGTAAAGTAAAATTCCTGTTGAATGTGTATGCAGAAATGCAGGGTCACAAAGAAAACAAAACAAAAAGAGAAAAAGAAGGAGGGGGAAAAACAGCCTCAGAGAAGCTTCTTTCCCAGTTCTCAAATTTTGAGGACTTTTTTTCCTATGTATAGCAGGGACCCTTACATGAACTTTTGGACTTCTATATTTCCGTTTGTTTATGCAATTTCTGCATCTTTAGTGGAGAAGTGTGTGTTGGTTGCCATTTTCCCCCTGAGACTACATTCCTCTCTAGTGTACCAGTGAATAATGGTAGACACACTTACTCTAGGGTTCTATAGGCTGGACTGATCCTCTCAGCCTTCATGGACTACTCAAATTATAGACTCTGGAATGCATCATTTTTTTGGTAAGTTGGATATGTTCTATTTAATTTTTTCCCTTAACTTGGGAGTGTAAGAATCACATACAGCATTGAGACTGGGATGGACGGAGGCCCTGTTCTCAGTGTTTCAAAACCTCAAATCCTCTTGAATATTAACCACCCAATAGAGGGGTACCAATGGAGGGTGTCATGAACCCCCTTATGATTCTGGAGTCCTTCAAAGGCTCTACTGTAAAAGGTAGCTCCAGAAGTAGATATAATCTTGGCCTTCAGACTTAGAGCTCCAAAACTGAGTAATTTGTTGTTGATGAGATCTATTCCTGGTACCTTAGTCCCTGGTGGGACTATCTCTTCTTATATTAGCAAGGAAGGCTGGTTAAAGAGAGTATTTTTCTATTAAGATCTAATATCAAGAAGTTAGAATAGAGTAATACAGTAATGTAGACATGAAGAAGGGATGAGGAAACATAGGTGGGGGAAAACATTTTTTTCATCAAAGTAAAAATTCATAGAAAAAAATAGATGAATGTCTGAAGGCGATTAACAAGTACAAACATAACTTTTCTTCTTTCGAATTTTTTTTCCAGGCTGATAACCTGACATTCCAGTTGGGCAGATCGATACTTGCTAAAAGACTACCCTTCTTGGAGGAACTGGCTTAAGTCATACTAATGACAGACATAGGAATAATTATCCCTTTAATGAGATCATGTGATTTTCCTTCACAAAATTTCCTTCCCCTTGTACAGTTCCTATGGAGCAGTGTTGAGGCTCTGAGTACTGAATTTGGAAAGGTTTAACTTTCCAACTTTCTCCTTTTTTGTCTCTCTCTTTCTCAGTCTCTCTCTCTTTCTCTCTCTCTCTTCTTCAACTTCCCTACCCAAGCCCCACCCAATCCACTGTGTGGCTGTTTGAAAGCACTATGGTGATATGTTCTTAGAATTGCAGTGAGTGTCCTAACCTGAAGTTATGTTTTCTTTTCAACAATAATGAAACTGTACTTGAGAAATTTTTGTTGTTATTTTTTTCAATTCTTCGATAAGTGAAACTTAAAAATTCAAATAGCGACCTTCAGTTTCCTGAGAGATATGTGGCTACTTTGGCAGGATTCATTCTAGTATCCAATACTTTTCATAATGTCCCAGCCACAGACAGCCTTATAATGCCTCCCCTCTTCACCTGTCATTGTCCTGCTTTTTTTGCTCTCTATGACTCATCAATAACCTATAGTAAGTCTGGGACTATCAAACACAAATCTAAAATATTTAGGTGTGATCATAATTTTCTTGGTACCTGATATTTACTTGAATTAAATTTCTATTTAATCACTAATTGTTAGTGAAATAATTTATTTAATAAATAATAAATTATTTATTTAAAATAATGATTTTAAATAATGAATAAAAAATTAAAATAATAAATTATTTAAGGAAATAATATTTTCCTGGTTCTAATTTCAGAGGTTTAGTTAAAAGTTTACTAAGGTAGATTCACATAATAGAATTTCAGGGAAATAAAGTGATATAATTAAAATAATTATTGAATTTGCTACAAATTATGCTTTGTGGAATATCATATCTACTCTTATGGCAAATTTTAGGCCTTTTAACCCTAAAACTTTACCAGTTTAACCGTAGCTCTCTGGAATGAGAGCTCTGTTTTGTTCAGCTAACCCTCAAGTGTCATGATAGTCACATGTTATAAAACTCATGCTTCTTGGACTTATAAAATGCAGAGTTTTATAGTTATTCACATATTTATATACTGAAAACAAAATTTCCAAATGATGAATATATTTAAGTACAAATCATTGAAGTTTGAAAGTGTACATAAGTTGTCTACTGCACAATAATTAACTCTTTATATATTTATTACGTGTTTTCATGTGTATGTATGTGTGTCTATGAGTGAGAATGTCTCTGTTCATGTATGTGTGCCTGCACATGTGTTTGTGTGCATGTGCGTGTGTGTGTGTGTGTGTGTGTGTGTGTGTGTGTGTATGAATGGGTGTGTCACTGAATGTGTAAGGAGATCAGAATACATCTTATGGATGTTGGCTGCTCCTTCGACTACATGAGATCCAGGGATCAAACTCAAATCATGAGAATTTGTATGACCTATCATTCCAAATTAAAATATTTCCTTTAAAGGGAGATCTTGAGCCTCATATAGAAGTTGACATATTTGGGGGAAAAAGAAATTATGATTCCTGAGGACCTATATCCAGAAATGTAAATAAGTAAACAGTTGTTGGAGGTTTATAATCTGGCTAGCCACACTGCAGAAAAAAAATGATGTTTGGATTGTGGAATTACCAGGGAGCTGATTAGACAACTCTAAGGTTGCAGGATTTAGATGACATCACCCTTGTTGTGGTGTGCTTTCAGGTGATGCGGATGCTTTCGAATTCGACCTGTTCTTGTGAGTAAGCCCTCACCTTACAACTTTTGGCAACCCCAGTAAAAATTCGTTGATTCCCCAAGTTAAGCATTGTTACAGTTGTTACTGTGCCCCATTGTAGCCTCTCTTTCTGTGGTGAGGAAACAGATTGTGTCTCCCCAGGAAAAGTCTGTCTCACAAAATAGATTTGTTGCCAAGTACCATTTCTTGCTGAGCAACTTGCTGTCCCCTTTGAAGACTATTTGGAAGGCTCACACAATTATTAAAGCCTGTCATAGAATAAAATTATGATTTTTCAAATTTATTATGCTGTCTACTAGCCAGGGGGAAATGCAACGAGACACATTACATACACATGCATGCAAATGTCACAAGTTAAGGGTCCTAGTCTAAATTCAATGTGATCTGGCCTTGATTTTAGGTTAATGAGTAACAATCACTGACTGAAACTGAATATTCTATCAGTGTAAATTTCTGTTTTTTTTTAGAGGACCTACTCTATCAATGCATATTCGGTTGTCATTTGAACTGTCTTAATCAGGAATCTGTTCTTCAGGGAGCTAAAAGCCCTTCAATATTGCCATTACAAGTTATAAAGGGTATACTTACTAATTGTCATTAAGGATGCTTATGATATGCTCTCATTACGAGCTGAAAGACTTTAAAACATGATTTTGCTAGAAAGATTTTATAGCTTCCTGCTAAGGAGTGTGTCAAATCCAGCTCCTCACGCAGGAGTCTAATTTTAGTTTGGAGATCCGTTTCGA
The DNA here is from genome assembly GCF_021556685.1 of Rattus norvegicus. Classification (NCBI taxonomy): domain Eukaryota; kingdom Metazoa; phylum Chordata; class Mammalia; order Rodentia; family Muridae; genus Rattus; species Rattus norvegicus. The sequence goes on from NC_141538.1 coordinate 45,666,584, forward strand.
TTAGGTTCTCTGAATAAGACCCTGACAAAGGTTTGACCCATTCATCATCAGAACTTTCCTAATTCTACCTCAGAGAGGCACTCCTCTCCATTTGCTTCCAGGGATATGTACATAGTGAAGTATTCATTACTTTCATGAATATTTTTGGCGTTTCACTTTTTCATGACTGAGAATAAATTTTGCCATTATTGTAACATCATACCAGGAAGCAGTGAGAGTTCTAGGGGAGATGATGTTCAGAGTCCACGCACCTCTGCCACCTAGAGACTATCAATATTTCCTAATCACTGTTAAGGAGCTAAATTGGCTGGTTTTTCTTCACCCAACCACATAGGAAGAGCATCTTGAAAGAATTCGGTAAATCATTTAGAAGTACAGACAACTGTTGTAGTGTGTGTGTGTGTGTGTGTGTGTGTGTGTGTGTGTGTGTGGTGTGTGGTGTGTGTGTCTGTGTGTGTGAGTGTGAGTGTGTGTGTGTGTGTGTGTGTGTGTGTTTGCTTTAAATCTGTAGAAGTTACAACTTCCTTTTGCATGAATCCTTTCCTTTAAGTATGAATCCTGATTGAGGTTTGTTGAGAGAAGAGGCAGAGAAGAAACATGAGATGCATACGAGAAAGCTCCCAATGACTAAACCACAAACCAAGAAGTATGCCTGGAGGGACCCATGCATATGTACCAGAGGATTCCTTTATCTGACATTAATGGGAAAGGAGCCCCCTTGGTCCTGTGGAGGCCACATAACCTAGGGTATGAGAACGCTAGGGAGCCTAGGCAAGAGCAGGTGGGCAGTGGTTGACCACGTTCCAAAAAGCAGGGGAGGGAGAGGAAATAGGGGGTTTGTGGAGGGGAAACTGGGAAAGGGGATAACATTTGTAATGTAAATAAATGAAATAACTAATAAAAAACAAAAAAAAAAACCTGTTTCTGAATGATTTCACTAAGCTTGAACTCAAGCTAGGAAAGCAGACTCAGCGTTCTTAAACAAACTGTCCTGATTACACCTGTGGAATGATTGTGACTCTAGAGAGAGCTTTGCCAGTGGCAGTTAATACTCGATTGATCCTATTTTACTGTAATTATCAACATTGCTACACTGAAAAATTCTACATGTGTGCTAGAATTCATGCTATTTTTGTCTCTTTAATTTCATCCTTCCAGCAATCTATTCTCTCTTTTAGGTGTGCTCTATTCTATTCTGTATGTTTCTTCACATCTACTTTTGTTTATCCCATCCTGACAGCAAGATTTTCTAAATTTTCTTACTAAACACACCAGTCAAAACCTAGTCTTTAGTGTATCAGAGCTGTTAGTAACTTTGCAAGCATTTATTTACTTCTTCTTTCTGAGAGCAAATAGGTTTATAGGAATCCCAATTTTTTTCTAGGAATTCCTTTACTTGGTAAACCTCTGGCTGTTAGCACATTTAAATATGCATTTTATTTTTTCCTCTGGAAAAGCTTGGTATATTAATTTTATTGCATTTAGACATATATACAGAGAAATATGCTAGGCACAGGTGGAACAGAGATGAGTAATGATGATTTACAGAAACTAAAGAATGAGGCATTAATTTGCACAAGAATGTACTATGCTACCAAATACCGATTTCAGCCTGATTGTCATACTTAACCCCCAGCTCCACAGCAAGAAACTTCCCAGGTGTGTCTAGATTATACATTAAGACACACACACATGTCTCTAAGAGATGATAAATTATTTCCTTCATTAAATATGTATGTATTTTAAATGACATAGGTGTGGTGCAGAAGCCAGCTCCTGCGTCACACTTCTCAGCTTGCTCTTTCCACTGTCTGTCCTATTTGAATTGTGACAATTTCAAACACCCAGGGTGGACTTTATGCCATACTTTTCCTTTCTTTCATATCCACTATTTGATTTTATATAAGTTTTGATGTACCTAAACTTCAAGGTATATGTAGAACATGACTGTAGTAGTTTAACCCCAGATCTCTGGAATGAAAGTGCTGTTTTATTTAGCTGAGCCTCAAGTGTCATGATATTCACATGTTATTAAGCTCACGCTTCTTGGACTTTTAATCTGTGCTGTTTGGTCTCTATCATTTGTGGACCTTGAAATTCTTACATCATCTCCTAAAACCTTTCTATTCATGTAATTTGTCATGACTTGACCATCCACTTGCCCTCTTCATAAACCTTCTATTGTAATTCTAGTGGTTCACTCTGCTTCAGCCTTATAGGGCCCTGTTAACACTAATCATGCACTGGGCTTGGCTATTGTACATTTGTTTCCTACACATTTAAAAATGTCTTCCTTGGTATTTGCCCACATTGTTTATTACCTTACAACCTCCAGGTCTGTTCAGATATCACCATCTACATAAAACTGTCTTTGGCTATCTTTATTTCCTGTGTTTCTATTTTTAAATTTAATTTTCTTATCATTTTTTCTTTTTTATTACTTTTTTTTATTAACTTAAGTATTTCTTATTTACATTTCGAGTGTTATTCCCTTTCCCGGTTTCTGGGCCAACATCCCCCTAACCCCTCCCCCTCCCCTTCTTTATGGGTGTTCCCCTCCCCATCCTCCCCCCATTGCCGCCCTCCCCCAACAATCACGTTCACTGGGGGTTCAGTCTTAGCAGGACCAAGGGCTTCCCCTTCCACTGGTGATCTTACTAGGATATTAATTGCTACCTATGAGGTCAGAGTCCAGGGTCAGTCCATATATAGTCTTTAGGTAGTGGCTTAGTCCCTGCAAGCTCTGGTTGCTTGGCATTGTTCATAAGGGGTCTCGAGCCCCTTCAAGCTCTTCTATCATTTTTTCTTTATGTAGTCCCTTTAGTCCTGCTCACTGCCTTTTAATCTTCAAATGACTCCTTAACTTTCAGATCTATTGTGGTGGTTTGAACGAGTATATCCTATATTGGTTTACTCATTTGGATAAAGCGGTTTGGAGAGATGAAGGGCTGTGTCTTTACTGGAGGATATATGATCTTAGGGGACAGTTTTGAAGGAAGGTTCAAAGCCAAGTCCATGCTTGGTATTCTCAGTGCTGTCTATTTTGTGCTTGCTATTCAAGGTGTAAACTCTCAAATTATGTTCCAGGGATAATGCCTGCTGATTACTGCTTTGCCTTCTTGCCATGAGGGATTAAAATTTCTCTGGAACCAGAACTACACTTAAATTCTTTCTTTCATAAATGGCCTTGAAAATGTTATTTTTTATCATAACAATTGTAAAGGAACCTATCTAACCCCCTTTGCAATGCAGAAAAGATCATACTTCAGAGGTAGAGAAGATAGTTTATTCTGAGCCAAACAGGAATGACTGTGTATCTAAGAAGGATTTCATCTTTCCCAGAATAAAATTTCATCATAGAAGTGGTTACATAAATTCATTTTCTCTCTCTTCTTCCTCATTTTCTGTTCTGTCTATTGTCTACAGTCATTTGTATTTAGTTATATTTATGTAACTAAATTATTTTGTATTTATGTATAATATGCACACATATTTACTTTATCCTGCTTTGCCTGGAAAAACCATTTGGATATGTCAGGAATTATTTAATAATACTATTTTTAAGACAGCAATTATTCCTGCTCATCTTTACTGCTTGCATGTTTTTTTTCTTTTTTTTTCTTTATTAACTTGAGTAAATAAGAATATTTAAATAAGAATATTTACATTTCAATTGTTATTCCCTTTCTTGGTTTCTGGGCCAACATTCCCCTAACCCCTACCTCTCCCCTTCTATATGGGTGTTCTCCTCTCCATCCTCCCCCCATTGCCACCCTCCCCCTAACAATCACGTTCACTGGGGGTTCAGTCTTAGCAGGACCAAGGGCTTCCCCTTCCACTGGTGCTCTTACTAGGCTGTTCATTGCTACCTATGAGGTTGGAGCCCAGGGTCAGTCCATGTATAGTCTTTGGGTAGTGGCTTAGTCCCTGCAAGCTCTGGTTGCTTGGCATTGTTGTTCATATGGGGTCTCGAGCCCCTTAACATTTACTTATTGGTTCAATTCGTTTGTGTGTGTATGTGAGTCTCTGCATGCGTGTATGTGTGCCTGTGTGTCTGTGAGTGTATGTTTATGTTTATGTGGTTGCCCACACCAGGATGCATGTGTGGAAATCAGGAAAATACTTGCAGAAAGTTAATCTCATGTGGGTGTAGTGCATGAAACACAACCATTGTGTGTGGAGCCATCTCTCAGGCCCTCGATTCCATTCTTTATAATGGTACTCTAGAAAATATCTCTTAACTGCTTGCCCTATCTTTATCTATGCTAAGGACTTAAAGGAAACCCATGGCCAAATGAAGTATCTCTCTTAATATTATGTGCCTAGATTTCTATGATGCTTAAAAGTACATCATAGTTTTCTAAGTGAACTTGGATGATACTGGTATTTAAACTGTTAACATTTCCACGCAGTGATGATAAGGGTTCACCTATGCACTCAAATTTTCCAAGGTATTTTGTATGGTATATGTTTAACCATACAGTCTATGTGCATTATTGAAAACACAGTTCTTTAGCATGAAGGAATAAATATTAAAACTCCACTCAACAAAATTCTTTGATGTTCTCTGTCAAGCTATCTTCAGTTCGATATGTCTAAAAATATGATATAAGATGCATTAAATAATTTGTAAAGTGAAACCAAACATTTTAGAAAGTGATTTCTTTAAAAATTTAAATAGATGTGTCTTGTATGACAATTATGTGAGCTGAGTTATTTCAGAACAATTACTTAGATTTCTTTGTTCATTCATAGAAAAATTAGATTCCTCATTGCTAGCGGTTTAGATGTTTGTTTGTTTGTTTTTTTTTCTTAAGCAAAATCAAAAGTGAAATTGCCATTATACCTCATTTGTGGAAGTGTCATTCTAAGATTGTGGCAATAGAGGCCAGTAAAGCACCAGGCTATGGAATTTCCTAAGAACTCACCATGGTGTTGGCTAGGAAAATCCCTGCATTGCAAGCACATGTCTAATTCAGCTTCAGTAATATATCAAAATAATTGATTCTCATAAAGACGATGAAATGAAAGAGGTTTTTAGAAAAAGAGGTGTTTGGCACCAGAACATATATGAGCTCTGAGCATATGGTTGAAATTTAAAATTACTGTTTCCAGTGAGTTTTTACTGTTTTATAATAGAGACATTGGGGAAATACATATTTTAAAATTTACCTCCCAATCTTTTACTGTAGGCTTTCAATATTAGTGGTAATGAATCCAGTCACCTCCCATGAATCCATTTTATAGCTGCATGATGAAATGTGTGCAGTTCATTTACTCTACTTTTTTTATGAACCTGAGTGTAATCAATTAGAGGAGGAGCCTGTGCTCGGTTCACGAACACTTCTTTTACTACTCTAAAGAGCTGCCTCCCAGAGAATAATTTTGATTAAATTTCTTTGGTGTTTTAGGCAGATGAAGAACTGAAAGAAACTTGATATGGATCTGCACCCAACACAGTACATAACAACACAATCTATTTAATTTTGGCAAAATAAATATTTCCAAAATATTGAAGACTGGTTAATTAAGTTAACTTTGGAAACCATGAGTCTATTTTAATCTCAAAAGTTTTAGTGGGATCAGTGGAACATATTTAAAGCATAATGTCTGAGTTAAAATGTCTTAGGTAACAGTGTAACAGAAAAATCTGTTCAACACATGGAAGATCTTCATTTAAGGGCAAGGAAGGACAGGGCCGCACCTTCAAAATGGAGCTCTTATGAGCTGACCACACACATTAAAGGATTGATGCTTTCCATATTTCTGCCAAATCTAACATAACGTATTAAAGTTCTTACAACTTAATTTCTCAGATTATTTCATGCCACAATAGGGATGAGGGGATAAGAATCATAATGCACGGACTGACAAGTTTTGGGGTTGGAAGTGACGCACTGCAAAGCTGGCTTGCTCTGTGTCAGTTAGTACAATAAAGCCTTGCTCGTTTCGAATTATTTGGGTTTTGTTCACAAGAAGTGGGCAGCATTCTTTAGCATATATGACCACACTTATGTCAGAACGAAAAAAACGCAGAATGTGGATGGGAATGAATCCATTGATTGTATTATGTGCTATTTAAAATATTTTAATTAATATCTGCTTGCCAGAAGATGGGGAAGCAGTGGGCATGGAGACTGGATTAGTGACATGTAGTACAATATCACCATGATATAGATTTTTTACCTTGATTAGATCTAAAGGATATGTAATTCTAGTAATTTTTATTTATTTAATTATTCATAAATTTATTTTCAGGTCAAAATAAACTATTAAAATATCATGCCAGAAAATTCATTCAAAGCATGAAGTATGTTCTTTTTGACTTTTAACGGTGACTCTGAACATGAATCCTCAGTTGACAAAGATGGTGTATCCTGCTGAGGTGGTGAATGTGGATCAACACATGGGGGTGTTCATGATATTCTTTATTAATGGTAAATAGAGAACATTTATGAGAAATAGTGAATCACTAAAGTGACTTCACTTTAGTCACTAGAAAACAATTCACATATTTCATGACAAAAATATGATTTAGATACATATTAACAGATGTTAGAATAAAATTCATTCAAAGTGACTAAATTAAATCTGTGTCAATTCATAAGCATATTTATTTACCTGTAAATTGAACCAGCCTTAGAGTAGTGGAATATGATCTAGGGCTTTTATACAATACAGTTTTCATTGAACTTTTTATTCTTTAAGTCTTTCTTTTTGAGTATAAGATTGTATGCACACAGATAGTATAGATTAGTGAACTTTTCATTTATTCTTCTAATAAAGTTGGTGTTTAGCATTCCCAATAGTTATAAATGCACACACACACACATGTGTGTGTATGTATATCAGATATGAACAGTGAATTAGTCAGCAGTGATTTAAAGTTCACACATATTATCTTTAAGTCTAAGAACAACCCATCCTTATAGATTCTTTTATATAAAGAAGAAACCATTGCATTGGCAAAAATTATATGATGTAAAAGAGACACCACAACAATCGATGAAGTTGAAATTTAAATCTGCTGGCAGGGCCTAATTAGCCTTTCTTGAGCTATATTTCTCTACCTCCTATCATCCCAATATTCTTTTCCTCAGATTTTCGACAGTATATTAAATGTACTAATTGTATCCTATAATATCATATGATCCAGGAACACCACATATGGATATGTAGTTCACCCAAACATGGATTCAAAATTTACATTTATTTTAAAGATAAATGAAAGACAAGTATCTTTATATCATGTAGTATAGAAAAAATATTAAAAATAAGAAGCTTGAATAAAGACAACCTTTATCTATCATTTGGGTCAATTTTACTAACGTTTTTGCACCTGTAGGTCAAAAAGCGACACCTTTGAACTGGAAATGAGCCATACTCCAGAGAACACCCGTAGGGTGAAGAGTTCAACAAAGCTGTAATTCAATGTTTTGATGTATTTGGAACCAAGATCAATAAAGAACTTGTTAAGTGTTTCACTAGAGGCATTAATTGGGTTGTTATCATTGAGTAGTTTCTCTTGGTAACTCACAGCATGGCCATAACTTAATAACACAGAAGAAATTCCTAATAGAATAGTAATTTCAGCTAGCCATTCAGAATATAATATAACTTTTATAATGAGTATGGTCGGGTCACTTGTGGAAATATTTCTAAGAATTCAAGCAAGTTTGTATTGCTAGCATTATTAAAAATCTAGGTTTCCATTTCAAAAAGGCAATGGACCAGTTTGTTTAAGTATCTGTAGAATCCCTGTATTAAGACCATCATTTTTCAGGCAGACATTCTTAGATCTCTGGAAATTTGTTAAGACTTCCTTCTGTCTCTGAGGTACCCTGATTACATCACTTACCTGTGACCCTTTCCCCCCAATTTCCATTCCCTCTGGCTTTATAGTGCCATCTCCTGATTTTCTTTTTTCACAGCTCAAGTTCCAGACTTAAGAAATATAGAAATCCTGGCAAATGTTGAACGTTTCTGCAAAATAATTAGCACAGGTTAAAATATTGATGGGATGAGTGTTTCCTAGACAGGAGTTGCCTTTCTCTAAGAAGGGCTTCACCTGAACAGTCTTAATCTCTGACCCAGTCTTACAACATCATTAATAATTCATTGTCCTGCTCCATGGTGATAATAAATCTGTGAAAATAGTTGCAGTTTTAGAAATTAAGATAATTTTATTTATAAAATATAACTAATATATCAATTTTTAAATATGGAGAAAACACTAAAGCAAAACATTCTGTGATACATGGTAATGCTTCTTAAATCTTTTCCTTCTATTTTTTCTTTTGTTCTACATGCAGTTTATATACCTAGTTGAATGTGATTGTGTTTTATACAACTTTGAGCACAAACAATTTTGAATTATCATTAGATCTTTAGTATTTTGATTTAAAGATATTTAAGTAAAAATGCAAATATTTTAACACTATCATGCTATCCTTTTCTATTCAGCACTTGAATAAAGACTATGATTGTGGTGTTTAAAAAAATGCAATTCTTGTATGAAACATAGTCCTTCAAGATTATAGCTTACGGGCATCTCAGAATATACATGAACACTGCCAGTGATTAAATACATGGAGACAAATTACTATGAAAACTCTGTCAGGAGATGGGACCATACATGACTGATTAATCACTTTGTTACTGTGTTTTTTCATAACATGATTCACATGTGCTTATATCTCACATGCATTGAGACTCAAACTGTTGATTGTAGTCAGGTAATAATATAAACGTTGTCAACCTAAGAGGAAATTCAGTTTAGTAGAGAGAAGTGCAATAGGCAATGTCAGGACCTTAATAAAAAGCTACTTCAGTGTGGGTTTAGGTTAAGGGAAGGCTAAGGAGAATGCTTGCACTCTGAAGACATGTTCTAAGAAATGGGAATCCAGGTATTCTTTGGGAATTAATTAACCATTAAGATAGTTCCTGTTAGGAATAGTAAGCCTCATTAAAAAATCCTGAGTCTATGTTTAAAAAAATCATGTGGGGCTATATTTATAAACTCAGGTATGATTGCTTTGCCATCTACAAATAATATTTGCATGTTGAGGAGATTTTAACTGTGGATTTATCTGCAGAAACTACAGGCAAACACCAGACATGGAACGACTAACTCATATACATTCACAAGGTACTATTTGGAAGCCATTGGACTTGATTTATCAGAAGGGACTCCAAGGTCCTTTGGGAAGGCAGACAGCTCATGGGTCTTCCCAATCTAGAAGCCATCACCAGGTGGAAGGATGCTCCCATGCTGTAGCCTACTGCTTTGTCACAGACACTCAAGTACTTAATGACACCATTAAGGTCAATTATAATGAGATCCCTGATAGTCACACCAGCACCTTCCAATGACTCCTTGTAGTTGCAGGTTATTTCCTGAGTTTAACAAAACAGTGTAATATTTATGTGACTCAAATGGTCATTTCTCCTTGGTGTCCGTGTGCATGTGAGGTGGTTAAAACAGGAGTTCAATAAAACTGCAAACACTTCACAGTTCACGTTGTGAAATCCATTGACTTTAGCACAGAAAGGAACAACATTTGTAGGACACATAGACACAAAAGCAAAAGAAAAGAGGGAAAGCACCAAGTGTTTCCCCTCCAAAGCCATTATGATTACCTCTTGAGACTCTCCAGAGACAATCGGCCCTTAAAACAGGACAAATTTTGCTTGGATAGAGGCAGACCACTGTGTGTTTGTCATCTAGAGGAAATGGGCCACATGACCACAAAGGCAGAACTACTGTGTGAAATGGCATTGACATGTTGAGCAACCAGGATTTGGAGGAATCTTCCCCCCAAAGCTGCCATCTTCATTATATGAAGGAGCTCTGGCATACAGAGATGCTGGCTAGCAGCTCCAGCTTTAATTTTTAATATTTATTTTATTTCAGTTTTATTGTACTTTTTGTATAAAACTTCTTCTGTATATGTCTCTGAAATTCCAGAAACCAAATCAGGTAGCTCAAAATCATCTACAACTCCAGGGATCTTACTTTTGGCCTCTGCAGTAACCTATACGTATGTACCCACCATACCCTTTCCATATATACATAATCTAAAAATGTAATAGAACTAAACAAAGATTTATAAAAGGCAGTATGATTATATAAATCAATTTCTTATTTATTTTTATTTGCAGTTTGCCTAAAAAGAGACTAGACCTATACAAATTGGTAGTTCTAGTCTCCTAGGTATCACCCTGTTTGAAAGAATTTTGATAAACTACGGGCCCCAAGTATCAGGCATATAAAAGTAGAATTTTTTTATCTATTGGATTGCTTGCTTTGATGTCTATTGTAGTCTACGGAAGTTCAATTTATCTTATTTTATCTCTAGACATGATTTTGACAATGTTATGACTCTTTGAAGAGAGTTAAGATAGGTCATATTTTATCCTGTTGAGTTTTAAAGACACTAAATCACTTTCAGGTAATTTTAAGCATGTTTTATATTATTCATAATCATATTACTTTTATCAGTAGTCAATCCAGCATTGTCTCATTCCATGATTGTTGAAATGTGTTCCCTAATCATTGCAATCCCCAGTGATCATTCAAATCCTTTTCCACATGGTAAGGTACTTACATAAAATCTTCCATTATGTTGTAATATAATGATTGCATGCAATTTATTACATATTATGTCTCACATCTTCATTTAAGTGTATCTTCAAAATTACTGCAAGAGGCCTAAAGGTATAGTAGGAGCACATATATTATAGAGATCAATATTAAAATTTTATACCTTTTGTTATGTACAAAATTAGTTTATATGAATGTATACATTATATGAGTTGTAAATAAATATATATGTGATAGTTATATATACATATATGTATATATATATTTAATAGTTGTGAAACTGTGTATATTCCCTAGAATGAACAATATGGTATGTTTATGTAAAGCTGCTTGAAAAACCCTCTCATAGAAGTACTTACCATGGCCTTGTTAAGAAGGACCCGTTCATTTGTGCATGACCTGTTTGTACAACAGTGTCATATTAACAAAACAATTACATTGGCCTGGGCGATTCATGGGACAAATTAAAGCATTGAATAAAGTGTTATTGTAGTCATTACCCTTCATTGTGAGATTTTTCACACTATTATGTAAGCATTATACAACATAAAGTTAATAGGGACATAACATTAACCATGTTGCGACTTCATTACTATATATGCAGACAGGTTTCCTCTGGTGCTCTGAGAAGCCAAAGGAGCATAAGGTTTTATTGAAACCTTTATTACAGAGTAATAATTTCCTCATACTGTATTTCGGATTCTTGCCCAGTGCTCTGGGTCACTAACTTAGAATGATTGTGTTTTTTCCATGTTTCAAGTCTTATCTGCCCAGTCCTTTTAAAATGCATGGATTTTATAGTAGATACAGTCCTGATCACACTTGCTTAAACAAAAGAATTTGAATAAAATATATTCTTATATTACACACACTGCTATTATACTTGATGACACTAAGAACAGGAGTAACTGGGAACCAATCTTGTTAATTTAAATATACCCACATACCAGGATTTCTGAGCCCCATTTAAAACATTCACCATTAATAATAATTGTGTGGAGGAGATTTCAAAGTATTAGGCATAAGTACTATTTCATAGAGAACTTGCAAAAAAGTTAATATGAATTTTACCACATGAAGCAATCAGTTGTTTTCTTGTTTTGATTTCATTTGGTCATGCTTCTGTTTTTAGCTTCCTGGATTAGAAAAATTACTTACAGTATAGATGAGTCTGCAGTGTCCAATAATAAGCACATAATTACCACATCTTGTTTCTTTACAGAATGTAAGTAGAAAACTGAACAAGAACAAGTAAAAACAAACATTTTAGTTATTGATAGCTACTTTCAAAAAGTCAAAAGACACATAGTTAAATTGAATAAAGATTTGAAAAAGAATGCAATTATTAGATGAAAACACTTGTGAAAGAGTAATTATTTCATATAATCAAAAGTATTTACATAGACAAATTGTATTTAACTTATAGTTACAAATAGCAATGCATTCATATTATGCAAATGTTTGATGTTCTCATTAGCGTTTTTATCATGACTATTATTGGTTCGGTTTGACTTTTACTCTCACAGAAAAAAAATTATCATTCTTTTATAGGCAGTTTTCTGTGAGTAATTAACTTGTACTTAACCAAAAAGTAGTAAAACTGACACTCTCCCTTTTATCCTACAAAAATCTTAAAATTTACTTCAATTAAATGTGATAATTTTTTCACTAGTCTTTGCATCTGAGGAGTTAAGGAACAAAATCACTAAAAGACTTTCAAATAGAAATGAAACAGAGGGATTCAAGTTGTTCCTGTTTGCAGGTGTCATGATTTTATGTGTTAAAATACAAAATACTTAATAGAAGTCTATTAAAATTATGGCATGATCCTAATAAAGTTTCAGAATATTAAACCAACATAAAAATCAGCAAGTTTTTTTTTTTGTATAAAAAACTCAATTTCCTAGAATAAAATAGGAAAGCATCCCAACTCTCAACAACTCTGGAAAAAAAATCTCGAAACAATTTTATTTGATGGAATATTGAATAACTACTACAATGAAAATTATAAAGTACTGGTGAGTAAGATTGAACACAAAAAACAAATATTTTCCATGTTCACTCAATGATGAGAAGAATACTGTTAAATTTTCATACCAATCAAATCAGTCTACAGGATCAATACTAGTCTTCAAAATGTCAGTGACATTTTGTTCTCCGATTTCAAATATAGTTTCTAAAGGCATATGTTTCCATGGAAAGTTTGCAGACATTCAGTTTTAAATGAGCCTTTTCCTGTCTACTTCTTGCCACCAGTTTTCCTGCTGTACCCTTCTTCCAGTATTCCCTCCCTCTACATTGTTTTACTGTTTTCCCCACATTCAACCTTAAAGATTTTTTTTCAGTAACACACGCCCCATTCTGTTCTTTTTCATATGTGATTCTACCTTGGTATAAAACTTTAAACATTAGGGTTAAGGATCTACTTATCAAAGATACATAATATTTGTCTTTCTGAGCTTTGGAAAACATTCATAAAATAATATTGTCTAATTCTATCAGTGACATTTTTTAAATGCATCTGAATTTTAAATGCATCTACACCCACAAAAGTCCCTGAATAGGCAGAGCAATCTTGAACCAAGAGAACAAAGCTTGAGACTTCCAGGACTTAAGCTCAAGGAGTAATACAGATACATAGAGAGCAGGATACATATAAAGAGATTAGTGCATTGGCCTAGAAATTGATTCAGAGTAGATTGGCAAAGATGGAAAGGTCTGTCAACTCTCAACCCTAGACAGAAAATTATAGGCAGCTAAGTAATGCTAAGAATCTGAAAGCCAGAGAACAAGATTATTCATAGAAAACCATAT